>NW_010331724.1:2800-10466 GCF_000700745.2 Antrostomus carolinensis
TCCTCACAGTACTGTTAGAGTTGACTTTTGGGCTCCCGAGAGCCAAAGAAAAATGGTTTGACCTTAGTGGAAAGTCATGACCCAATGCAGGAGACCCCAACCTGTCCACCTCTGAAGGCTTCTCCCACTTTATTCTCCTGAACTTCCAAGGGGAAAAACAAAAGGAGATGCGGGGAACTTTAGGAAGTAATAATGATACAACCCAAATTATAATCGTCAGGGTCAAACAGTCTGCTTATTTTAGAGCTTGCATATGATCAAAAGTCACTACACTAAAAGATCCTCCTACAGGAGGACGGCTGAGATCATTCAGTCCCAAAGAAATGCATCGTCTGGAAATGAAAATTATACAGACAGGTGTGGGGAAATACATCCCTCCTTGGCATCTCTTTCCTACACACAGCTGCCTAGATTTATAGATCAAAAAGCACCACAAAAGATGAAAAAAAATACATGTCCACAGAAGGAACCAAATACCCTGCCACAGACCACGTTCCTTCGTGCAAAACCTCCAAGTCTGTGATCCAATGGCAGAAGCTGGCTCCTAGATTTTATTTCTATTGCAAAATGTAAACTAATAAAAAAATTAAAATAGTAAGGGATTGTCTGAAGCATGCCGCTGCCCAGATTATTAGTTGCAATGATGACAGCCTACTGCCAAGTAACCCACACTTTATAACCCCCAATTGCCAAGTGCAAATACAATGTTTGCTCTTTTTGCAACAAATGTATATGTGGGATTTCCCTGCACTGTATCCCGGTGCCCCTGCAAGGTCCATGCAAGCCCTGCTTTGCTCACTTGACATAGAGGGAGCGCTCCAGGAGACATAAAAACACGTCCCTGCCTTAAGATGAAGGTGTGCATTACAGATGTCAGAAAGAAAGGAGGATTTTTGCTGTGGAGGATTGCTGAGACCTGACCCCTTACATGTGAGCTGGGAGGGTTTGCTACTTCCCAAGTGGTTGTCGAGAAAATATTTCTGCCTGCAAAATACAATGGGTATCATTAAGTAGCCTTCTTTCTTCCTGCAGCCAGACTGAGCACACAGCTAGGTTGCATGGTTGGGTCTTCACTCTTTCATTTTTTTCCAAAGGTCTCTTTTCTTGACAGTGCATCAGGATCTGATCATCATTTCCTTGGAGGTAGCTTCAGCTTGGCTCCGTTTCCCCTGACCCAGAAGCGTATGTAAATACTCCCCTTGCACGCCCACAGCCCGGGCCATGCCTCACGCTCACTATCAGCGACACTCCTCTCCCATTTTGCTTGTGATAATCTTATCTACGCTGACCACTCCTTGGTTGTGTTTGGGCACTGAACCACCTCGCCCCTCATAAAATTATCTTGTTTCATGTCTCCTAGACCTTGATCCCACTAAACTTTCCAACTCATTTTACTGTCTGGCTCTTCCCCATCTTTTTTCTTACCCTGCTGCTGCTGCTGGTGAAAGCCAAGAGGTTCTTCTCTTTTGAAACCTGATCCCACCAAAACCAGACTGAAACTCAGTGTAGGATCCATCCAAACCCAGCCTTTGCTTTCTAATACCAGAATCATCACCACATATGCTGGAGGACCCTGGTCACAGAGGGTCCTTCTCCACATGCCACCCCACTTGTCCTAAGGACCCTGCTTGCTTCTTTGCTACAAACACTTGTCCAAGTCGCCATGTCTAATTGCACAGTGCCCAGTACTGGTACATCCTTTGATTTTCTTGCTTAAACCAATGGCCTTAATCAATCATTACTTTCTCCTCTTGGTGCTTTCATCCCCAAACCCACAGCCATGCTATCTTCAAACCAACAACTTGATGAATCTCCTATCCTTGCTAACAGCTAAATTAAACAATTCATAATCTTTTCCAACAGGCTATGAGAGCACAACTGTTATATCTCCAGGCTTCTCAAATACACTTATCTCAGAAAATTCCTTCAGTCCCTTTAAAGCACGGGACAAAAAACTTGCCCTGATGCTGTTGGGACCTCAGACCCCAAAGCAAGGCTCCCATTTCTTCTGCAGAAGACATCCAGCCTCCTCAGGGAAGGGAGAGGTGGTGAAGAGTCTGGAGCACAAGTGTGATGAGTTCACGGCTGAGGGAACTGGGGTTGTTGATCCTGGAGAAAAGGAGGCTGAGGGGAGACCTTCTGTCTCTCTCCAGCTCCCTGAAAGGAGGGTGTAGAGAGGTGGGGGTGGGTCTGTTCAACCAAGGACCAAGTGACAGGACAAGAGGAAATGGCCTCAAGTTGCACCAAGGGCAGTTGAGATTGGATGTGAGGAAGAATTTCTTTGCAGAAAGGGTTCTGAGGCATTGGAAGGGGTTGCCCAGGGCACTGGTGGAGTCCCCATCCCTGGAGGGACTGAAGAGTCGTGTAGACACAGTGCTGAGGGACATGGTTTAGTCAGGGACTTGTCAGTGTTGGGTTAATGATTGGACTCAATGATCTTAAAGGGCTTTTCTAGTCAAGACAACTCTGGGATTCTGTGAGAGCTCCCCGCTCCTAACCATTGACCCCAACATCTTCACCCTGGGGTGCTTTAAAGCTTTATCAAACTCTGAGAGCCCGTAGTCTCCTCCTGACCTTGCTGTCCCCTCTCTCTTTTCTATAGCACCCCACTCCCTTTCCCAGTACAATACCCTATTTAATTCTGCCCCTAAGGCTTTTATATCTCCCCCGGACTCTCTTCAGTTGACATATAAGTGGCAATAACTCCTTTTCCACACCAGGTAGCCCACAGTGTAAAAGCCTCCCCATGCCTGCGCTCCTAACCATTTCACACTGCTTCCCTCCACTCTCCAGCTAACTGGCTTCCAGTCAAAACCAGTCCAACTCAGCTAAGCAACAAGATATTTATAAAGTTCTCCTCCTTGTCATGTTTCTGAGGATCCCAAACAAACTATCAGCTATCAATGAAAACACCACAAAACCACAAAGGAGACAACTAAGGTGAAGAAGCCAAAACATTTGAGGCACTGCAAACGGGTAACTCCTTTGAAATAATCCTTTTTGCAGTGGCTGTCTGGAAGGAAAAGGTAGCCATGGACACGATGATTTGAGACAGCAGTTAGGACTCTGGACCAGGGAGCATTGATGTGGTCCATGGCCACGCTTGGATATCAAAAAGAGTAACTATCCACTTCTCCAACTTTCAAACCTCTGTTCCTTTAGGCCATGAGGTGCTCAGTGCTGCCAGTGCCACTGGGTGCTGGCATCCACCTGAAGGCTGGCTTCATCCTGCCTTTGCCAAACAGCACAACTGCAACCCCCCAAAATCCCATAGCCAGTCAGCACAACCCTGGAAGTTCTGGTGAACTTCAAAGCAGGGGGCTGTCCTTGCTCATCATCACTCATCCCCACCACCACTGTGGGATTACCGAGATGCTCTAGGCTTCTCATAGTGGACAGTGCTCAGCAGCAACCTCCCAGCCCCAAAGACTGGAGGCCTTTTCATTCTGCCTTCTCTCTTCAAGATGAACAGTCAAGTTCTAGAGAAGTTCAAGCAACATCTGAGATGGCACTCAAACACATAAGCACTCGAAACAGCTATGTCAGTGTAGACAGAGCCTTGGTGCTGTTCAGTGTAAATGTGGTATTAGCTACAGTTGTTGATATCCACGTAAAACCAGGAGTAACTTCCACAGCAGCAACAAGGAACTGTCACCAATCACCTTCCCATAGCGTACAGAGATCAGCTGTAAATGCCTGATGTGTCATGGCATGGATATGAGCCAGTGGCCGCATCCACAGGCCATTACCTTCTCAAGTGCCTGCTTCTGCACCAGTCCTCCTGCATCCCCACCAGTACCTCCATACCCTCCATCCCAGAGCTACCCTCCCCATCCCACCCTTCAAATCCCTGCAGAACCACCAAAACCACTACAGGACCTTTCCTTCTCTGATGCCCACCCCCAGCACCATCACTGCTTCCCACCTCCGACCATCAGCAGTAATGGGGCCCATGCCAAAAACCATCCCAAGAGTAATGGGAACCTGTGGTACCCATTGCAGAGAACATGGAAGAGAAAGATGGTTTGCACAGAAAAAGAATTCGATATATTTGGCCCCAGTCCTGCAAAAGGCACTCTGAAAAAGATCTTGGCCTTAGGGAATAAATACGGGTGTTGTGATTAGGACTTGGAATCTGCTACAACTGTGGGATTTGGGTGTATTGGAAATACTGTCCTGGTCAGAAACTGACAACGCTATATATAAGAAGACAATGCGTCTCATTAATTTAAACCCCTTTGTAGTACCTGTCTCTGCATGGGATGATGCCTGCAGCTTCCGTCCCACACAATTAGGTGATGGATGATTATTTTATATAACACATTATTTGCAGCACCACGGGATTCTTATACGAACAAGAATCATAAAGCCATAAAAACTGAAATGTTTATTGTACATCTTGCCCTCTGATGACCCATTCACAACAAAACAACGTCCCAAATTTGGAAATTCAGTTGTAATACCTTGATTTTCTACTATTTTTTTAGAGCTGAGAGCATTAATAACTGTGGGTAATAATAACCGTGAAGCATTTATTTTTTTAATGTGTATATATATATATTTAACAGAAATGTCACAGCACAGGAAGAGTGAACAAGTCAGGAAAGGGTGAGGGGTGTCATGGCCTCTCAATTTATACTCATCTGCTTTAAAAAGCAAGAACTTTTCTCCAAGGGATGGGTGTACTGACTCTCCACTATCCATACATCACCCATCTGATGCCAACAAGCATGTTTTGATAGAGCCCAAATAGCTCCTTCACGCGCTTGCATGGTGTCAGGCTGCGCTGTTCGTCTTAATTTAGTAAAAATCCTCTGAGTTTTTAAAACAGAAACATTACTTTTCACATGCTGGTTTTCCCTTAGTGCAGCTGCATTCACACCAGCCAGGGCAGGCAGGAGGTTGGGGTCTCTGGTGGCATCTTGTGCTTGGGGGGTCATCCTGTGTACATTCCCATACACAGCTGCCACACCAGCTGCTGCAACAGCACCTCTCCCTCTGAAATCACCCCTGAGGATCCCCAGATGGGCTCAGTGGTGGGTCCTTGGCTGGTCTGGGGAGCTCATTTTGAAATTCAGACTTGAGCCCTGCAGCCAGCACCAGACGCTGGGCAATTCAAGCCAGAGCTGATGGGTGCAGACAGCCAGCCAGGCACCTCCTGGCACAGCCAGAGCTCCTGCTGCTGGCAAAGTGACACCGCCATGTCACCCACTCGGCCAAATATCTCTAGAAGGTCCCAGACACAACTCCTGACCAAGTGCCCCGGGGTGTGTGGGGTGCTGAGCACCCAGCCCAACTCCTGCGGCTGCCTGTGGGATGCCGAAATGGATTAACCTTTTTTTTTTTTTTTTTTTTTTTTTAAACACTGAAGTTTTACATCCTAAAAAAGGCATCAAGTTTGGCAATATTTTTTGCATCCTCCCCTGTAAGCACATGGCTGAAGGGAGCTGTGCGTATTTCCAGGAAAGAGCTGCAAGAAGGGCTCTGGTTTTGGGTGACTTTACTCACGCTGAGCCATGGTCATCACTGCAGCAGCCTGGAGGGCACCAGGGCCACCTTTTGCACCTCTGTTAGAGGTCAGGTCACCAGTCCCCTCCATAGGCATGTCAGAATAGCCCAGAAGCAGCCCTAAATTACCCAGGGTAAACCCAAGCTCTTCCTCCTGCAGCTCATAGCCAGAAAGGGACATCAGGTCATCAGCCCAGCCCAGGCAGTGGGGACCTTCAGGGATGTTGGACTGGAAGACATCATCTGAGATAATGTCCCCAGCCCTTAGAGCTCCTACCACATCACCCATTGATCCCAGAAAGCCCTAAGCTGTGCTGCTCACCCCACCATGCTGCTTGGAGGAGCAGCCTGTTGGGAACAGCCCCATGGTACCCCACGGCATCCCCATGGTACCCCATAGCATCCCACAGCATCCCCATGGCACCCCAACAGAGATGCTGGGGCTCTATGATTCAGTGAAACTTTTGCTGTCCAGAAACCAACTCCAAGCAAGCACATCCCAAAGAGGACGAGGCAGTGCTGTCCTCCACACAAGGTGAGGCAAGATGAGATGGCAAATAACACTCAAACCCATCCTGGACCGTGACGCCCTACCCATGGCTGCACACTCCCGAAAAGACGGTTAGCTGGGAAGTGCCAACAAACCCTTCCTGGAAACGCTGCTATCAACTCAAAACCACATGCTCATATTGAAGAATACTGGTGGGAAATCACACCCCAGCCCCAGGCATGACCCACAACACCACCACAAGAAGGTCCCCACCACAGCAGCCCCTCTTACACACCCAAAGCTGCTCTGCCCATGGGCAAGTGCCACTGGGAGCCGGCATTCCCCAAAACTGCACCTGGCCTCTTCCGACACTGATGTGTGGCGATGCTGCCAAGAGAGGCATAAAAATCCCCCCCACCCAGGGAAATGCTGGTGAAGGCAGGCAGAGGTCCCAGGGATGGGAACCAGTGTGTGCAGCAGATTCGGTGCCCGTCCAAAAATAGGACAAATTTTGCAACGTGGAAAGGAAAAACCCACAGGGCGAGGAGCGGTGTCAAAGCGTGATGGTGAGCAGGGCTGGAAACACGAGAGGTGGCCAGGGTGGCTGGTGACTTCTCACGCAGGCAGGGAGCTCAAGAGCCTGAAGCTCAGGCAGGGACCAGCTTGAAGATGAGAGCTCTCACCTTGCTAATAGGGGCAGGTGAGTAACTGGGCGGCCAACACCAGAAAACCCACTTCAACCTGCTGAGATTTTGCTTCTGCCACTCAAAACCACCCTTCTCATCGAGGTTTTTTAAAGCAAGCCAGTGTTATTATAGGGCAGTGTTTTCTTTTTGCACCAGGATGTGGTTAATCATTCCCTAAGCAGCAGCACAGTGTGTACCGGATGCCGTGGGTAAGCTCCGCAACCCACGGAGAGCTACCCACGCCACTTCCATGGGGACTAACACCCACGTGCTGTGGAGGGTACCACCCCAAACCCCACCGAGTCCACCAGCCCTTCCCGCCTGCTGAGTGGGATGGACCTCAGCAGCATTATCCAGGACTGCCCAAGGAGTTGAGTTTTAAATTCTGCATCTTAGCAAACACCCTTCCCTTTACTGGTGGGGCATACTGGGGATGTGGGGACCCGTGGGCTGGGCTGGGCTGGGGTCACATTCCACTCGCCATCCTCCTCCCTCCCCACCAGGGAAGCAGCGCATCCCTGCCAGGTATCACTCCTTACCTTGATGTTGCAGAAGATACTCCGGGAGCAGGTGCCGGAGCTTTTGAGGCCGTTGACTGGGGATTTGGCAGCTTCAGGGTGGACTCCCATCGTGGGGGCTTCCTGGGGAGCCCCAGATAGTTAGACTGCACGTGGGCTCCCTCGTGGGTTCCCGTCCTCCTCTGGCCCGTCCCACCAGCAGCATCACCCACGGTCTGCGCCGAAACCCCCCCAAGCCTGTGAGCGAGCCAGGCAGTGTGAGCGCAACGTTTTTATAAGTCTGCTCTCGGCAGCGATGATGAAACCCTTTCTCCTCCCTCTTTGCTTTGTGTGCCGAGGGAACTTTAAAGTCGCAGGAAGCCAACGCCAGCGCGTGGGGAGCAGGTGGGAGCTGGGGATCGCCGAGCCCGGATGGTTTGGGGATGGCAATGGGAATGGTGTGACAACGCTTGTCCACTCGTGGG
>NW_010331724.1:10515-19654 GCF_000700745.2 Antrostomus carolinensis
CGTCCCAAGCTGTATCACGCACTTGCACTGCGTCCTTCTCACAGGGAAAGCAGCTGGGATTTTAACTGGGGTTTTCAATTCCCCCTGAAGGGATGAGAAGAAGGGGAAGCACCTTGGGGAAACCGAGATTTGGCTCCCAGGTGGTGCGAGGAGGGAAATTGGGTGGCCAGATAAAGAAATCCCTCCTTGGGTTAAAGGGCTACAGAGAAAAAAACAAAATAAAAATCAAACTTCTGCTTTTCTCTCATGGAAATAACTGCATTTTTGAAGCTCCCAAATGCTGGTTTTTACTAATACATCTTTGGGGCTTTGTTTATGCAAAGCACAGATTTATTTTGCAGTTTCCTCACAGGGAGGAAAAGTGTCAGAGGGAGAAGGGGAGGCTGATGCTGGCTAAGGGGAAGCCAGCCTCAAGCATTTTGTCAAAGTTAGTGCTTTTCCCCACATAAAGCAGGGGGGAGAGGTGGGGGAGCCCCCTGGGAAATGGTGGAGTGGGACTTGGGGTGCCCTGAGCCTGGAGAAACCCAATCCCAGTTCTGTGCCTGGTTCTCCATGGGAGGGCTGGTGGGTGTCTATGTACATACACCCCGCTATGATGGTGAGGAGCTGAGCCCAGCTCTGCGGGCACCCATGACACCCATGTCTTCCCAGGCACCTGCCGCGGCCGCCGGCCACGAGAGGGTGCATTGCACCCATGGGAGAGGCTCCTTGAGTGCTGCCTTCCTCCCGCCTTGCCCAAGCCATCCTGCCAGACGACCCCCCAGGTCAGGATCCCAGGGGTTTGCCACACGTCTGACCAGGTGCAGAGCTTGAAAGCAGCGTGAAAATTAGCATTGCTAGGATAAAATGAGCTACTTTTGGCTGTCAGCTTTCCAGTTTCCTAACCCTGTCCCAGGAGCACTGCTTGCAGGGACAGGTGATATCACTGCTCTGTGGATGGCAAATAAAAGGCATCCTGTTTTCCCACATCTCTTTTTCCACTCTCATCCCCAAACTTGCTAGATCCAGGATCAGGATGCAACGTGGAGAGGACACTTTCCTCCACCAGCTTTAAACTGGAAGAGGGGAGATTGAGATGAGATGTGAGGAAGAAATTGTTTGCTGTGAGGGTGGTGGGACCCTGGCCCAGGTTGCCCAGAGAAGCTGTGGATGCCCCCTCCCTGGAAGTGTTGAAGGCCAGGTTGGATGAGGCTTTGAGCAACCTGGTCTAGTGGAAGGTGTCCCTGCTGATGGCAGGGGGGTTGGAACTGGATGAGCTTTAAGGTCCCTTCCAACACAGCCCAGGCTGTGATTCTATGATGATCGAAGGGGAGGTGGGGGTGAATTGTGTTAGCCAAGCCCTTCTATCCACCACTCAATTGCAACTGATGGAGAGTTTTAACCTCATCGACAGAAAAGCTCAAGCAAGCCAACAGCTCCTCTGCTCGTCTCCCATCCTCCCCTGAGCTCATTTTTCAGGCAATGCCTGTCCCACTCACTAACTGCTCTGTGTTTTCAGTTTATTCTGCAGAAACCTGTGACGTGCACTTTGTTACAACAACCACCTCCACGCAGCAGCTGTTTCAACCATTAACTTCAGCTTTTCCATACAAATTTGTCTCCATGCAGTGAATCTCCCCAGGGAAAAGGCGTGATGCATCCTGACAAGCCTTGTCCTGCCTAGGAGCAGGCAGGATGGGCAGTGGGCAGAAACACCCCTGCCCTGATGCCACATCCTATGGATGGGGTTGGGAACACCGAGCCGGTCAGGTTCATGACTCCTACAAGGGGAAGCGAAAGGCTGTGGTGAGTCAAAATGGAATCAGAGCTTCTGGTAAACACCCCTGTGGGCTGGAAGTCACTGTCCCACAGGGATGGGGGTCCTTAGTGGGAACCAACCACGTGTCTCGGGTGGCCAAGGAAGGGGCAGAGGCTGGGGCAGCCTCTGATGTCCTCCAAATCAAAGGACCTGGGTCTCCAGACACTGTGCTCCCCAGGTTCTAGCAAGCCCCTGCTAGATCTTGAAGGATTCCCCAGTAGGGCTGATTTGCTGGAGGGCAGGAAGAAATCGTGCTGGCAATCCATGCTGTCATGGTATTTCTCAACCTGCAGCTCTTGCAATAGGTAATGCAAGAAAACATCTGCTTCACTTCCAGCTGTGAGCCAATGACAAGCACTGGGGACCTCCCCGCGGGGCTGCACACCTTGCTTACCCACCATGCAGTGCCTTGGTCTACTCTCCCATGAATAAGTTTCCAGTGATCTTCCCAAGGAAGAACATTGCCCAAGCCTTGGCAGCTTATCTTGCTGTAGTAAATAACACAATAAAAGCTGTCAAATCTAAATTTAACAGTCCAGCCGTGGTGGTTTCGGTTATTAAAGGCAAGCATAGTTTAAGGATGCATCCAGTACTTGGTGTGCTGCAGCAGCTCCATGAGGTTCTCCATGCAGA
Organism: Antrostomus carolinensis; assembly: GCF_000700745.2. NCBI lineage: Eukaryota > Metazoa > Chordata > Aves > Caprimulgiformes > Caprimulgidae > Antrostomus > Antrostomus carolinensis. Next base: position 12,947 of record NW_010331724.1, read on the forward strand.
TAGATAGGTTCTGTCCACCTAGATGGGACCATCAGAGAGTACTATTGACATCTCCCAAGCCTTTATCCCACCGGAAGAGAAATTCCAGCCTTTAGACACAAATTCAGCTCCTATAGATGCAAGCTAGAGCTTTCTTACACTGACATTGCTTTTGAATTACGGACCTTAGACAACAGATTGTGCAACAAGAGTAACAAAATGGGATGCACATAAGAAAATAGGACTCTTGCCTCTTTTTGAGCATTCTCCACTGTATTTTCCTTCCTGCTGGGTTACAGCCTTGGCAAGGAATGGTTTGGCCCACAGATGAGTGCACAGGAGGAAAGTGATTTATGGCAGCGATGACAAGGGGAGGGGAGTCTCCTTTCAAATTCTTCTCATCATGCTTTATTAGGGTGATACAGTTGATGGTAAGTGCCTGCCAGGAAAGGTCACACATTGACAGGGTCTGGTTCATTTTATACGGCTCCTGGGGGCTGCATTTCTTTCTCAGCCTTTGAAAGGAGTTCCTCTGACAGCAGTCAGACTTTCCTGGCCAAGACATCAGCTAGAAGGAGAAGACCTCACCGCCACTATCTGAGCGGGAACCAGCTACTTCAACCAGCAAAGCTGAATCAGGCCTGCAGCTCTCCATGCACACCAGCAGTTTGTCTTCTACCCTCCCATCTCCCCTCATCCAAAGTAAGCTATCAGCTGAATTGTGCCCACCAGGCATGTCTCCCTTCCCCACGGGAAGACCAAACTCACACCACTGTAGCTACGCAGGAACTGAGGCAGGTCCCTCTTTGCTACCAGGGGATGCTCACCTTGTTTGCAGAACATCAGAGCCCTCAAAAGCCACTTTTCTTCTGCTGGGAAGGAGATTGGGTCAAACTCTTCCAACAAGACCACAGCTCTTCTCTTTCCCCACATCATCCCCCTTACCTCTTTCTACCAAGCAGTGGGTTGATGCTTTCACACAATGAGGACCACACTAGCTCTGCTTTTCTACCTGGTTTCAATCAGGGACTGAAGCAACTCAGTTTTCCTCTATGGTATCCTCAACTTATTCTCAAAGATCATTTATCCCCTGGGCTTTAAAAGGTGATGTGTACCCACCAACACTGAATCATAGAATATCTTGAATTGGAAGGAACCCATAAGGATCATCAAATTCAACTGGGAAGGTCTTCCTGGCCCCTGGGAAGACTTGTTACTAGAAAAAGAGACTGCTGTTTCCAACCCAGTGTGGAAGAGGATTTCCCACTATGCTATGTGTGCACTGTAGGATAGTCCCTACTACATTTGAGGCTGAACCAGCAGATCCTTCTTAAAGGAAGGTGTTTCTTTCCCAGCAGCCTCCCTATCAGTAACTTAGGACTGAGATTTGGACTGTTGCAGTCAGTATTTCATTTCACACAGACCTGCTTGAAGCATCATCCATGGTGTGGAGCCAGACAGCCCCAGCCCCAGGGGTATGATGGGCCAAGGAACTCATTTTCCCTGGAGCTGGTAAAATGTGAACTGTGTGGTCAGACACCCTGAGGAACCTGGTTCCTCCTAACTCAGAAGTTATTTCCCCAGATCCAGAGGTGTGGTGAGGACTCAGATGACTTCCAATATTTTTGACAGCTTCATGTGATCCAGCAACAACAGGGAAGGCCAGAGCAAGCCTTTGTGCATCTCCCAGCCTGGGTAATCCTCCATAAATTGGACAAAGTTGGATAAAACTGGAAGCTGGAGAAGGAATTGGACCTCAGGATCCCTGGGCTCAGCAGAAGGGAGTGAGATGTGATCCAAGCTTCTGGTCTTTTCAGACTTAGCAGCAATGAAGATCCTGCCACCAACATCAGCCACGGGAGGAGATGTGAGGGTGGACAGATGCTTAGGGAGACACATACTGTTGGGAAGACCTCAGGAGGCTCGACAAGAGAGGAGAAGGAACAAAAGCTGGGTCAGAGCCCTGCATACAGCTCATCAAATGAGCAGCCCTGGAGGTCATCGCCCAAGATGTGCTGGTCTCCTCCTTTGTGGGTGGTGCTGTCACAAGCAGGATTAGTAAAGGAGCAAAAGGTGATCCCTGTATTTACTTGGGAACCTCTCACAGCTTAAAAACAAACTTCCTGGAGCCACATGACCCCCAGTTTACTCATTGCACACGAGTACCAGGACAGCACAAGCCTCTGCAGAAGCCAGCATGAAGCCCCCAGGCTCCTGGAGGGTTTCAGACTTGCAAGTACAAACATTTCTCTGGAAATATGGATTAAAAACAACCCCCTGTGTCACCAGAGCTAGTCCCTGTGCTTGCAGATCATTTATTCTGGAAACATAATTTATTCTTCAGGGCTGGTGGTGCAGCACAGTGAGGCACAGGGACTGAAGGGGATGGGGTGGGCAGTGTGCACCAACAATTCCTGCCAATGCCTGTGGTTGGGATGGAAACTACAGACTGTGGCAGGTTCAATTTAATCTACCAGCAATGTATATTTGATCTGGAGCAGAAATACTGGTCAGAGGGAGGGACACAGACATACCTGAAGAACAGGCTTGGCTGGCTCACAGCCTGACCTGCTCCTGGGGATGAAGAGCCAAGGGAAGGTGGTTTAGCAGTACCTGAGGAGGTGGTCCAGCCCTCTGGGAGGGGACCTTGCCGTCCCCATGGTGGAGAGTCACATACAGAGCAGCTATGGGGACAAGCAGCAGCAGAGCTCCCGAGTGGGATATGACACTGCTTACCCTGGCCAAGGCCACCGCCAGCCCTGCAGGGAAGCCAGCCATGCCCGGAGAGATGAGGAGTGAGGTCAAGACGGGATGGGAGAGCAGGTCATTTACACTGAAGACAATGGCAGAGGTGTGTGTCAGCACTAAACCATCCCTCCCATGGTTGGCTGCCCACAACCAGCTAACCTGAAGCTGAGGATATTTGTCTGCACTGGTGCAGATAATTTTGTCTAACTGCTTAACTCATACATTAAGCAACTCTTGCTGTGCTCTCCATCCCACATGCAAACCCAGCCAACCAAACCTCTTGCAGGGCAATGGCAGGAGAAAGTTGCATTCTGGATAAATAAATGGGAAGGTGAGCTTTGCAGGGCTGCAATCGCATCGTGAGGGTGACAGCAGAGCCTGGAAACTGGGAAGCTGTGACTTTCACCATCAGTTGAATCCCTGCTGTGATATACCACAAGCTCTTAGTTAAACTAGAGATGACCTAATATGAGGATTGTTTTGGTGGGTCCCTGTTGGGCCAGCCACCCCTTCTGCCTTCTCCTTTCTCCATAACAGCTTTTGGAGATGCCAGCCCCCTAGTTTCATATTTGCTGGAGTGTGTCCAGAGAAGGGCAACGGAGCTGGGGAAGGGGCTGGAGCACAAGTGTGATGAGTTCATGGCTGAGGGAACTGGGGTTGTTGATCCTGGAGAAAAGGAGGCTGAGGGGAGACCTTCTGGCTCTCTCCAGCTCCCTGAAAGGAGGGTGCAGAGAGGTGGGGGTGGGTCTGTTCAACCAAGGACCAAGTGACAGGACAAGAGGAAATGGCCTCAAGTTGCGCCAAGGGCAGTTGAGATTGGATGTGAGGAAGAATTTCTTTGCAGAAAGGGTTCAGAGGCATTGGAAGGGGTTGCCCAGGGCAGTGGTGGAGTCCCCATCCCTGGAGGGATTGAAGAATCATGTAGACATAGTGCTGAGGGACATGGTTTAGTCAGGGACTTGTCAGTGTTGGGTTAATGATTGGACTGGATGATCTGAAAGGGCTTTTCCAATCCAGGCAATTCTGGGGTTCTGTGATCCTGTGATTTGGCGCTCAGCATGTTCCAGAGAAGAAACCCCAATGGCTGGTAAGAGGATTGAGAGATTGGAGTTAAGATTATTTCTTTGATGCATTCCCCCCCAGCTACTGTCATTTGCATGACATTTGCATGCTCAATAAATGCTGCCCCACCATAAACAAGAACCATCACAGGGATGGAAGATGATGTGCGTCACCCATAGCCATGTGGGTGCTGTGAATACCAGGGGTGTGCTAGTAAGGACCATGCGACCTTCACACCCTCTGGCCACCACCATAAGTCCCTGGCACTATCTGTGTACAGTATTCAAAATAACCCTGGCCTTCACTCCGGGAAGTGTTCTGCAAACCCAGAACAAAAAGACAGTACTTGCCTCGAAGGATTTGCAATCGAAAGCATCAGTATCCTGTAGTAAAAGCAATTAAATGAGGCAGACAAGGATCTGACTGTGCCATTCAAAGCAGGGTTACATTTCCTTGAAATTGCTTCAAGTGATCACGGTGAGACAACCTAATTCCACTTTGCCCACTGCCAGTTGGTAAATATTTCAGAAACAGTGCCCCTAAGCAAGACTTCTGCAGCCTAGAAAGGTAGAGAGTCAAATATATTGGAAAAATTCTTTAACCCTGATTCCTCCATGGATCTACATACCCAGACTTTTCCAGGCTCCCCTGTGCCTCAACACTGGTTGCAGGGCAAGTCTGTAATTTCACACCAGACAGACTGCATCCAGCAGCACCTAAACCTGCTGCTACTTAGAGCTACATTGTTAAACCCCTGGTAGCAGGTCTACAATGACCTAATTCTAAAGGGTGAGGGGAAGATGTGTGACCGAATCAGATTCTGAACAGCTCAAGGAGGCTCCTATCCAGAAGGATATCCCATGCCCTGGCTGCTGGCAGGCAGCACATCCCAGCACAGGGAAGGAGGAAGAGACATCTCATCATCACCTGCCTCAACAACTACTCTTCACTGGGTGAAATTCAGAAACATTGGCCTCTCCAGGTGTGGTGGTTGCACTGGACCAGCACTTGGCTGCAGCCAAACCCAGCCACTCACTCACTCCCACCCAGGGGACAGGGGAGAGAACTGGGGGACAAGGGGAAGAAGACTTGTAGGATGAGAGAAGAACAATTTAATCATGGAAACAAAAGAGAACTTACAATAATAATTATATTTAAATAATAATAACAGTAATAAAATATACAAATGAGTGATACCCAGTGCAGTTGCTCACCACCCACCCACCAAACCTGGCCCGTTCCCAGATAACGATCCCAGAGGAGCGACAATCCCGAACCGAAACCGCAATCCCAGGAGAGCGAGAGCCCGAGCGAAAGCCAGAGAGAGCAAGAGAGGAAGAGCCCCTCATGAATGTCCTGCCCATGGGGGACAGGAGATGGAACAGCCCATTGGCAGAGCCCAATGCCAGCTGAGCTGATTCATTTCAATATTCCTCATTGCCCCCTTAGATCTTGCACTTGCAGACTGACAAAACATGAAGTCCTTTGACTTCCCGCAACAATTGAAAACATCGGTATGTTATCAACATTTTTCTCCTGACATGTCCCAGCTGAACCCAAACCCCACGGCTTCTGAAAAGAAACCAGCTCTGGCCCAGCTCAAACCAGGACACCAGGAGAAGAGTGGATGAAGAGCCACACTTCAGCCTCCCCCCTTCTGTTGGGGAGGTCTGTCAGTCAATGCTTGAGCTGCATCACCAGTGATGTGGCATCCTCTTATCTCATTAACTTCTGAGTATGTCACCACTCCCTGATAGACAAGGGATCAAGATGACTACAGAATCCCCACCACAAAAGCCTCAGGAAGGGGCAGAAAAGCTTAGATGGTCTTCATGGTTTCGGAATTAGGGAGACCTATGTGCCCATATGTGTCATACCACTGGAAATAGTCACCTCCTCAAAGAGGTAATGCTTGTCAGAGATATTGACCTTGGAAATTATTTTATTTAGCTGTTCTGCCACCTCTAAAAGACCTCGGAGTGCCCTGGCAGCCAGCATTCGGATGGAAAAGACAAGAGCTTTAATTAATATTATCCCATTACGTGAAAGGAGTTAGTCCAAACATTGTACAGTGATCATGGCTCAGATTTGATTCCTCCTGAAGCTGTGGTGAGGACAGTTAAACCACAAAGTTTGGATGCTTGTTTGCTTCCCTCTGGAAAAAAGATTAAATTCAATAAAAGGAGGATAAAAAAGAGTGAATTCAGCACATCTCATTCCACAAGACAGTACTCATCACCACTGCAAGTCCTGAAGCTCTGGGCACCATTAAATATGAGAATTACGTGTTTGCAATGAAAATGGTTCAGTTTCCACTAATAGGCAGACAAATATTTTTATGATACTATATATTGACTTATTTAATTATGATGGCAACAAGAGTGACAAAGTTACAGAATCATTTAATTTTTTTTTTTTCCCAACTACTCGGAAGTTTCATAAAAACTCCCTGTTTGGTTCGAAATCTTCCAGATTTCCCTGATATTGTGAGAGTGTGTATGTGTGGTTTGGCTGTCACCATGTAGGGTCAGCCCACTCAATAAACCAGCCTGAATTTCAATAAGCAGCAAACCAAAAACAAACCAATAAAACCTGTTCTCCTCACACTGGACGTGAGGCAGAGGCGGTTCTGAGTAAGACACTGACATTTAGCAACCACCAAACCCCTGCCAACACGTGTTTTGTAGAGCTCTACTGCAAATTGGTTTTGACAGAACCATTTTTGTGTGCCCAAAGCAGTTCAGATCTATTCATTTCTCTCCTCCATCTCCTCCAGAGAGGCTTTTCCAAGAGAAATGCTGCCACATGCTCCTTACACCCCTGTGCAAAATACCTTTGCAGGGTCCCTCTTCCCATGGAGTTCACTCCAGCACTGATATTTATCAGCTATGTCCTGGTCTGAGCTGGGCCAGAGCTGGT
>NW_010331725.1:0-217 GCF_000700745.2 Antrostomus carolinensis
AGTTTTGGGGGGTGGCACTGTTCAGTTAGTCTGCGGAGTAGTGAGCGCCTCAGAGCTTCAGAGTCGGTCGGAGCCTCTGGGAGGAAGTGGTTTCTCTTCCCCCTGGCAGCATGTGACACTGGCATTTATTCTCAGTTTCCTGCCTGTGTCGGTTGTTGGTTCTGTTTCGTTTTTGTTGGGTTTTTTTTTTTCACCTGTTCATAAACACACAGTTTCT
>NW_010331725.1:232-9267 GCF_000700745.2 Antrostomus carolinensis
CTATACAGACACATGCATTCTCATTCCACCCTAATATTGGATGTTCCATTGGGCTAATTGTACTCATGCCAAACACTGTGTGGAAGCAATTATATATATATATATATATTAAAAATCTGCGCAGTTCATGTCAAACTCGTATAAGCTGAGGCATTTTTGATAGATTCACCTTCCTGCAGGCATCAGCGCTTGTTCTGTTTATGGTAGTGCATCTCTGTATAGCTACAGGCCAGTAGTAATCTGTGCGCTCTAGAACAGCAAGTTAAATTTTGGAGGGTTTTTTGTTTGTTTGTTTTGGGTGGGGTTTTTTTTGTTTGTTTTTGTTTTTTTTTGAGGAAAAAGGGAATGAGAGAAATAAACATTAAGTTGCTACTACTATTCTTAGCAAATTTGAAACAATTTAAGTGTTCTTATACTTCCACCGTTGAGAACCAAACAATCTGATGTACTGTCTATTATGCAGTACATAATAAGTTTATGGACATAGTCACGCAGTTAATTTCACATTAAAGAAATGCCAAGATAGTTCTACAGTAACAATGCACATCTTTACAGAAATTAGACTTTTTCACTGCCTCAGTAACTGTATTGATACAGTTCATAACTGTGCACATACACAGATCTACATATAGATTTAGTCCACTTGAAGCCAATGGCTTAATTTCTGCTCTGTGTGACTATTAGAAGCTGGGGGGAAAAGGGGAAAATAGCATGGAGAAAACTTTACCTGTTAGTTGTCTAACAGTCACTACTTTACAAAGAATATCAAAAGTTAATCTGGGGTTAACAGTGTTTTAATGCAAGATTTTAATTACTGTTCAGTGCTGCATTGGTGCATGACAACAACCAGTGAGGAAAACATATCTTGGATATCACAAAGGAATATACAGCATCTGAGGCTAAATTCTAAATTGTGTTAAATTGTTTAGGAGCTGACTTAGCACTTGGATAAAATTTGTGAGGCATACACCTTCTGTGGTGAATGTGTATTCCTCAAATGCAGTGTGGGTTCTTGAGTGACTTTTTTTTACCTACTGTGTAATTTTAAACCACTTGAAGAATGCTAACTTGGGAGGTCATATAGGTGACTTTTCTGAGTCTGGGCATCAGATAAACATCTTTATGGGATCAAGAGCCACACGGTACATAACTCATACCTTAGTTATAATGAAGGAGAATGTCAGAAATTATTCATGTGCCTCAATTGTGAAACAGGCTTTGTGAGGGAATCCTAGTTATTCTTCACCAGACTTGCTGACTCGGTTTTTCCTATAGCCAAAGTTTTAGGTTATCCAGTAAAATTTGTGCTAGCACAGCTTTGCTGTCAGTTGTATGAAGCAGTCTATGTTTAGCAGTTGTGTCAAAAGACACGAACTAGCTTTACTTGTGGAGCATGTTGCAGTTTTGAGCACACTGTGGAAGAAGGTGCAGGCAGGGGTGGCAAAGACAGACATTTATACAATAATTTCTCATTTTGAGCATGATAGGATGATGCCAAACTGTATTTAAAATTCATTTGAACTGGTTTTGAGAACAGATGTTCAAGGTTATGTAGAAGTAATCAGAAATGGCTGGATTATTGTGATTTAGTGACTTTGTATACTTGTCAGCACATATGTGGTCCATTACTGCAGCTCGTCTACTATCCTGCTTGCACTGTAAGGGAGGAGGAGTCAGTGTGCCAGCACGTATATTTTACAAGATGTGGTCAGAGGAAACACAGATTATGCACCAAAGAAAATCCATAGATATATGAGTGGGTGTCAACAGAGTTAGTGAAGCTTTGGGATTCTAAAACAGGCACCTGACTTTAGTTCATGCTTAACCTAGCCTGCCCATTGAGTGTAGCCTAAAGCACAGTTATCCGTGTCAAGGCAGGGCCCATAAGCTTTTTCATATTCCCAATGTTATTTACACAACTTGGAAGGACAAAGTCCTAGATTCTCTGATAGAAGTGTAATGGTACAGGAATCAAAAGAGGAACTGGTTTGAAAGAACAACATTATTTTAGCTAAATCTCTGATACTTAATCATTCTTCCTTCAGAGTCTGGAAAACACAAGGCAGTGCTGGACAACTGTAGCTCTATGTTTAAGCACTGTGACAGTGAATTACTGAGCAAGAGAGAACATTCCGAGTGAGTCCCGAAATAGAAGGCAGTTAAGTACGTAACTCCAAGAATTTAGCATTATATGGAATCCTGAGTTCAGCCTGTGCCTTAAAATATCTGAATGCTGTTTCTTCAGCCAATATGCTGTTATTCCCTACACTCAATTAACATGCTAGAAAAGCAAACTGAATGAAAGGGATGTCAGTGCTATTGGCTAATGCCTCTAATTATTTCTTTTCTTCAGGTTGTGTTGTTAAAAGTCTATGTCCCAAAGACCTGTAAAAGCAAAGAGCTGAGACTTCCAGTGTTTGAGGTGGTGCAAAGCATACCTTGTGAACCCTTGGGCATAGTACAGACAGACCTCTTTAGAAAAACATCCAAGATGCTGTAAGCAAAATCTAGGGTATTTTTTTCACATAGATATAACTAGTCCTATATATAATCTAAAGAAGAGCTTGCCTTCACTTAGAGATGCATGTAGAAATGAGGATTGAGGACACGTGAAGGACACTAGAGAGATGTTAATTATTGTATTATGATGCTTACTAACAGCAAGGCTCTACAAGGAAAAAGTAAGTTTTTATTTAAGCTTCTGGTTAATCTTGCCTGTTTAAATCAGAGGGACAATGACATAGAGACATGCTTGAGTATGAGCTAAATGAAACTCTTGGGAAGGAAAAAATCAGATACCATTCTGTGTGCACTGTGTTAGTAGGTGAGCGGGAGCAGAGCAATACTAGGCCAGCCCACCACCATTTTAGGCACAGAACAAGCTCTAGGAATTAGTGACGTTTTTGAGGGCGTGGGGTAAAGATTAGTTAATTTTGCAAGTAATATTGATGTCTGTTAAAGGAAATCCTCTCTTTCTGCTAAAATTCACAGTTCAAGTCTACTTTAGGATAGCATTTTCTTTAAGTTCTTTTCCTTAGGAATAAAGACAAGTATGTAAAAGAAATGTAGTCCCAACATTAGTTTTAAAAAAACCAAACCAAACCCACAACAGATTTTTTTAGTTGTGTAACCTTTTGTTCTCCCTGACTTGTAGACATAGCAGTGTTACTTTTGTATTCTTGTAATTGTCCTTCTAGATTGGATCCTCTGAAAACCATCTGAAATCCTGGAGCTATCAGGCACAGGAAAAATGAGACAGGAGAATGTACATGTTCCTTCTCTGTTTACTTAAGCTGGAGATAGTGCAAAAATAGTGTATTAATGAAGAATAGTACTTTTCATCGTCCTGTTTTGCTTCTCAAATCATTGTGAGAATAGGAGAAAGCTTTACTTTAAAGAGCTTCCAATAATAAGTCTTTCAATATATTTAGAAAAATATGTCTAGATCAGGTTAAAATTTGAAGTAAAGAAGAAATCCATACTATAATTTTTTTTTTTAGACCAGCAATTTGCTGGTGTTTATTAAAGAAAATGCCAAATAGGAGGAAAAAAAAATCAAAGGTGTGGGTAGTTTTTATATGTTTAGCTTGAGAATGTTGTTTCTTTTCTTGAAAACTTGTTTTTTCCATAGTATTTCTTAGAAGTTAATTACCTGTCTTTCACTCAGATTTTTTAAAAAGGAATTCCATGTAAGAAAAGGCTCCTGAGTGAGAGTACGAGAGCTCTCTGAGGCTTTTACTGATACACTACTGACAGGGAAGAGAACAAGATGATAATGTTATAAACAGAAAACTAAAATGACTGTGTAAGTTTATTTAGCTTTTGTGGTGCTTGCAAATTTTGCATATTCTTAAACTACTCCTTTATTACTCTTTTAATTACATAGCTAATCTTAAAACTTTGGAGTGGATTACTGTGATGTAATCATAACCCTGCTAGCAACTGCTGCACGCTTTCTAGTTAAAATTTGCTTTCTGTGTTTACATACTATTACCCAGGGCGAGGTGTAGGCATATTATCACCCAACCAAGTAGGCAGATGCTATGAGGAGTGGAGTGCAACAAACCTTATCTTACTATCTGTTTTATTAATTCTGGACCCTGGGAAGTCTTGCAGTCAGTAAGAAAAGAGTGCTGCAGGGGAAGGAGGTTCATTCCTGTTATTGCCTCCTGTACTTCTTTTCCCTCCTTCTCTTACGAGGGAAGATCTGTCTTATGCCAGTTAATGTCAGTGGAACTCTGTGGAGAGGAAGCGCTGTACCTCTGCAGAACCAGCTGTAAGATCAGACCTCATTTCTTTAAAGGAGATCAACTTGGATTATTTGAAGTAATAACAAATGCTTTATGTCTTTACATTAAGGTTATCATCCTACAAGTGGATCAACATAATGGATCTTTACACCTATGCTAAGTCCTAGTGATTCTAATTAAAATTGATTATAGGATCAAGCTTAACGTACTCAGTGTTGTTTCTGCAATGAGCTCTGCACAGATGGACTCTTGTGCTTTCATTGAGTCCACTGAAGTGAAGAGGGACTGGTGCAGCACTGGTAACATCAAGGCCTTATTTTCTAAGAATGTTGATAAGAGATCAGCGCAAGGCAACTATACCTTGGCTCCTGGTCTCATTGCTTTATTTCTGTCAGTTGCAAGCACATTAATTTAAATGTTGATGATGGCTGATCTAAAGTACCTTAGTTCATTACAGAAACAAGGCAAGATGCATTCAAGAGTGATTCAAAGTATGTCATCCTGTTATGAAGAAGACTGACTTTCTGAAGAAATGTAGATGGCTGTGACCTAAAGTTGCTGTGAATAGACATTAGAAAATTTGGGCTTTGAAGATAATTGAAGCATTTTCACATGCAGCTTTGGAGTGTACAATTTTCCATGAATCTAGGAAAAGCAAGTTCCTACAAAAGGCTTTCACATATAAAACAAACAAACAGAGAGTTTGAGAGTCACAACATAGCTGAAGTCCCAGTCTGCATTTGGAGGAAAGGGAAATGTATTGCAAAGGGAGAGTCAGACATGGGCATCCCCAGATGCTAAGTAGATCAGTGCTTGAAAGGTTGCTGCAGGGATGTCTGTTGCGTGCTTGTAAGGTGGGTTTTAACCTGCCTTTGTCAAGTCTGTTGCTGCCAACAATACTAGGCTGCAGACCTGCTAGCAGCTTCCAGCAAGCTGTGCAAAAGGCAGAAGACTGTGTCCGTCCTCTGCATCGTGGTACTAACAGACTGGTCTCACCCTGTGTTGTGGAAGTTGATGTGTGTGACTCGTGAACCTTTTGTTGTCCTCCACAAATTTTGATTTTCTGTTTTGAAATCTACAGCAATCTACTGATGGGAACAGGAACCAAGTCCTTTGCCTGAAAACATACACAGCTGCAGTGCCATGTCTGGTGATGTCCATACATCAAAGTTTCTTTGGCTCTGTTTGTAGACATGATAAACAAGAACGCCAAATGATCCTGAAATAGACTTCATCAGACACTCAGTCTTAGATGGTAATGATTTTTGGTCATGATTGACTTGATGGCTGTTTTTTCTCTCCATGTCTTTATCTTCTCTCAGAGACAGTAGCCTGCATATATAACTCTGTCAGGGATTGAAGTCTTAAGTAGTTATTAACTTGCACTTAGTATGCAATTTCATTAAAAGGGCAGATCTATCTTCATCTAATGAACACTTAAAACAAGAGAGTTACCATGCAGGTTTGTAGCTAGCTCTAATTGCATTCTCCTTGCTCTGCTGGGACTGACATCCCCAGGAGAGAAGAGAGCTTAAGAACTTTCAGAGAAAATGACAATTGCATCAAACAATATCAAGAGAAAGACATTCGAAAACTGCTAGTGCTGCTACCAAGTATGCTACTGCTTCCTCTTGTCTCTTCCTTCTTTTCACTCCCTGTCTTCCCCCACCCCCAATTCTTTTATTCTTATGCTATGGCAAACAAACTTGCTCTCTCTCATATAATTTAGTGCAGCTTCACATTGCTTTGATTCACGTTCCACTGCTTTTGAACCCTTTGGTCCAGAGATGGCTTGTTACAGTGTATTCCACTTAATATACTGTTGTTTGAGCATAAGTGAGGAATCAATAATAGTATCGCTCTCTTTCTTCCTTCTTTTTCCCCTCTTTTTTCCTTTTTTTTTTTTTCTTTCTACTTTTCCACTCAACTTTGAGTGGGATGGTCATTAGAGGGGTGAGCAGGGAAGTTAATCACATTGCATTTAGGATACCTTTTAAACTAGCTGTAATTGAACCTTTCACGCATCTTCAGGATATTCAAAGGTATTTTCTCTTGTGTGAATGAATTTGTTGGCATTCTCATGTTGCCTGAAAATACACACAATGTAGAAAGGCTTAGATGAGATTTCTATACTGGAGACTAGTTGCAAAGTTAATTGTGGAGTAGCTTTTCTGACTGAAAAGGGAAATAGTTTGGTATCTGAAAGGGCAACAACAATTAAATTCTTGTGCTTCTCTTAATTTGCTCAGATACATAGAAGCTAATGATTTTATATCTATCTATGTATCTATATATGTATATCGTAATGCATTTTCTCCTAAACATTTAATGTTAGAGTTTAACCTGTTTTTATGTTACAGAGCAACTGCTGGATGTCTAAAGGACTAATCTGAATCAATTTGGGTTAAGTAGCTTTGAAGCACCTTGAAATGCATTTGCTGAAATCCCACACTGTCAGTATGGCCTCAGATTTGAACCATTTATTATAGTTACGTAATGAAATATTCTAATAGAATTATAAAACACTTTCAAGCTGGTTTGCTGTCTAGCCTAGTTTTCAGTCAGTGAACTTGTTTGTTCTTTGTAAGAAAAAGGAGGCTAGAAGCTACTGAAGAACATGTGGAAAAATGTTTTGGAGCCTTGATCTGTTTTTTGTGTTTATGCTGTCAAGGAGCAGTCAGCCAGAGGCAAACACTGAGGTGGAGTTAATGGAGGAGAGGACTGAAGTGTACTGGGTTGATATTTGAAATGTGATAGCCTGAATTTCCTTTATGTTCATTTGCCTCTTTGCTTGCTGCAGTGTTGACATGTTAGCTTTAATGAAGGCAGCTTTTACACAAGTGTTAAAAATGTCTCTAACTAGTGGAAAGCTTTATTCAGTGTGCTCTCATTCTTTCCCTCTTGACTTGTTCCTTGCTTTCTTCTGTCTATTTTTGCATAATCTGTAAAGATAGAATATTTCTAAGTGTACTTAGCACAAAAAGGAAAAAAAAAAATTGCAATGGGAAAGTTGTGTTGGTGAAAGATCTGAAACTTCAAGAGGATTTTCTTTATAAATAGAAAATTTAATATTAAATTGCTCCATCTAGTGGCGAACTGCTAGACCTGATAATTTTTCTTTAGTGATTATTATTCTTTAGTAATTATTATTCCTTTTAAGAATTTAAGACTGGATTCTTCTTCTTTTCCATGGGAAGTCCTCTGCCAAGGGAACTCCATATGTGACAAAGTACAAACCTTGATTTTCCTTCCAGTTAGTTCTGAGGATTTCATTCTACTTCAATGGAAACAAGCCTTATATGTCCAAGTGTCTGAACTACTTTTGAGAACTTGGCCATAGTGCCTTAATATCTTTGCTTTGAGTTCTCCTTGGGTCTGGGAAGGAAAATGGGGAAGGGGGATTGCATAAATACTTAATAATACAATAAAGATGAAGTCTCTAATTCTTTGGCAAAGAGTTAAAACACGCAGTGAATCGTGTACTGAGTACGACACACTGAGACGCGTCTTGTGTTCTAACATGAGATAAGTTTCTGTTGTGGGTTGCTTCATTCAGACCTTACCAGGCATTGATACTGTACTTTTCGTAATAATGATAATAATGAACTAATTGAATTATTTGTTAATGTCAATATACTTTGTAAACAATTTGACTTCTTATGCCAATCAAGGCAAAAACCCCTGTTTCCCAGGCTTTTGAATATAGGGAGAAAACTCAAAAGAAAAAAGTTCAAGGAAAGGTTTAATCCTGGCATCTCTGATGCCTTCTTCCTTTGCACACCTTAAAAAGACACATTCTGACAAAAAAGGAGGGAGCTCTTGATGAGGCTTGCGTGTGTCTCTCTGCCCACTGCTGTGATCTCTTGTGAAGCTGGCTTTAAAGGGAACTCATGTGCTTAAGAATGCAAGATCATAGAACAATGAATCTGTTTCAGGGTGGTTGCATGCTATTGTTTTTCTCTTTCTGAATGGAGCCCAAAACTGGGCTGCCAGCAGCTGAAGTCCTGCAGAGAAACAAAAATATTTAAAAATGAAAAGCGAGAAAAAGGAAAAGAACTAAAATAGTTTAAATCCAAAATTTAAGTATTAGATTTTTTTTTTTAAAAAAGGTGTCTGTTCTTGAGAATGTAACAAATGCACTGGACTTGCCAACTTCCTGTCCTTTTGTCCATTTTTCAGTTTTGGTTAATCTGCTACATAAAATAATTTATACACCTTTAATTTCCTGATAGATTAATTCTTACTCTCAGTCCATGTCTGAATACTCCTTTTATATTATGAAACTGCTGTATAACACTAGAAGTGTTGCATTTTATTCCAAAACTACTGGTGTTATTATTATTAGTTTGAATAATGGAATGTAAACCTTGTAGTGCACTTTTCCAGACTTCCTCTCCCCAGTTAGGTTGGTCACTTAAAATTGCAGATCACTGTTCCTGTCTTTCTTTCCCAGGCAAATGAACCCATTAAATACCCCAGTTGCATACCTTCCCTACATGCTAACTAAAGTTTCCTTGCAGCATGCATTTTAACCTCCGCTGTTAGACTTTTGGCTGAACTTGCAGTGTTTGAAATACAAGGTAACGCATCCTGATAATAGTGCATGAACGAGTAGTTAACACTGCTGTGAATTGGAATGGTGCTTTTCATCTTCTGGGGCTTTTGCATAGCTGAGGCCTTCTCAGGCAATAAAGCCAGTTTGGTACACCCCAACTTTGTCATTTCCTAATGCCTCATGGATTTGGGGCTGCTCTTTCTGAAGACTGCAGGTCATAGAATCATAGA
>NW_010331726.1:0-10544 GCF_000700745.2 Antrostomus carolinensis
ATTTATATATATATATTTATTATTATGTCATATATATATATTTATTATGTTTGTCATATATATATACTACATACATATAGCATGCTGTATGTATAGCATGTATACACACACTATATGTACATGTGTGTACACATACATATAAGTGCATATTTCCCATCCACACACCCCCCCCCCCAAAAAAAAAACCAAGAATAATGTTACAAGTATTCTAGAGAAACACACTTACTCTTCCTTTCCCATACCTTTAACTTCATTTTGCCTAACAATCCCTCAGTGCCCTGTTTAATTAAGATTTGGTTGCGGGACAATGTTACTCTACATTTTGTTTGTAAAAGAACCTGACAAATGCAGCAAAAAAGAGTTAGTGAGTCTCCATTAACAGTATCTGAATAAAAAAGAAGCAACAATCTGCATACCAAAATGTGAAACCCCTGCTTTGTGAAACAGGACTCTTCTGTCTGTGACACATCAGGCCTAAGGAATTAGATTAAAAGCTGCCTCCTCCAAAGACCTGGAAGTAAAAGTGAGAGAAACTTGCAAGCAAAAAATCCTGGGAAACAATCACAAATGGTGAGAATACAAAACTCGGCACAAACATTTAACTGAAATTATGCAAACCTCTTCAGTAATAACATCTCAGATGTAAAGTTTTTCAGTCACACAGTTCAGAGAATTCTCAGAGAGCCTGCTTTCATTTTACAGACTGAAAAATGGAGAATGAGAGATCAAATAACTTATCAAAAGAAATTTATATTTATCAGCGTAGATCAGAACTGAGCCTACTAGTCCTAATCCCTCAGTCCTTTACATCATTTTACTTGCAGGCAAGGGTAAAACATCCTAAAACTCAGCACTCTACACAAAAACTTGCAAGATGACTTGCCAAAACAGCCTGAATTAAACACCTAAAACTTCCCATATGCAATACACAGGAAGTATCAGGCATGTGGGAGAGTAATCTATGAAAGCCAGTATTCTAAGCAGGGAATTGCTAAACTTACTAGACTACAGGAAACGTCAAGGAGACAAACATGCTGGATGTTGTTGCTCCTCTGGGCTCATGTGCTTGGTTAGCAAAAAGGCTCTGCCCACCACTGAAATTACAGCTTTGGAACTCTCTCTGGATGCAGGCAAAACGTCTCTTCAAAGACTGAATAAATCAGCTGAAGTTCTCTCCATGCAATACCCATTCATACAAGATGTGAATGTCTCAGCTGTAATGCACACACCACCTACTCCTACACGTTTGAGGGAGGACTGACATTTCGTTCTGTTAAAGATGGCACTTCCCATGAATAAGGGGCACAGTGAGACAAAGCAAGAGAGAGCGAGACTTTCACCAGGCTTATCATCTATAGCTTTTACCTCAGCTCCTGTCTTCGCAGCAATGAATATCCATGCATTCTATATTTAAAATCCACCAGACAAAACATTCAGTCATTAGAACTGAGACTGGAACCAAGGATTTTCAACTTACAATGAACTGTCCAAATCACAACATCACAGAGCCATGTGCACTCTAACCCATAAACTCGGTTATAAACCAGATCACACAATAAAATAGCTCCTCAGGGAAAAAATTAGAAGTCTTACTCATCACAGAACATTAGTCAAGACTGCAGGACATCTAGATACGTACAGAATCGGATACTCTGGCACTGAAAAAACACTTTATTAGCAGAATCAAAGAAGCCTAAAAAAATACAGGTGTCCTCCAAGCTAAGTCAGTATTTTTACAGGTAGTATGTAAAAATTCATAACAGGCAACTTAAGTTACTTAGTTCTAAGTACACGTGTATTAACACAATTGGTTGCGTTCCCAGTTTTTGACTTTGCATTCTTTTGTGTATTTAAAAAGTCAGTTGCTATAAGAATATATGAAAGCTTTATTACCTGACCCTATTGTCGGTTTACATTCAAGAGGAATCAAAAATACCGAAAGGAGTAGCTCAACTGAACATGTTGGTAAAATCGTAGGAAAGGACGGGCATTAACATACACAGAAGCACACTAAGTCCAAGCAGTATGCTAGCATTATTTTATAATCTAGGAGTAAGTTCCAGAACTTAAATTGGGAGTTAAACATCTATGGTGGGCTTTTTGGTTGGTTTTTTTGTTTGTTTGTTTGGGGGTTTTTTTGGTTGGTTGCAGGGTTTTTTTGGCAGAGGGTGACATGATGTGTTTAAACTGTATACACATCTGGTAAAAGTATCTGCTCTACATTTTAAGAACTTAAGGCTAGTCAATTCCAGATGAGTATCTGTAATGAAAAGCAGGTGGCTGAAAAAGGAAGTAAATGTTACAAGAGTATTTTTTAAATCTTTGAGTAGGCTAAAGCCCCGTTCTAGACAGAATTCAGGAAACTGGAATGTTATAGGCTTTGAAAACTACAGACATGTTCTACACCTCACAAGCCAGCTGCTTTACTGTTTAGGTTTTTAAGAGTATTCCCATTTGTCTTCAAACTTCATATAAACCTCTTCTTTACATCCTACCCTCAGCCTCATTACAAGCTGTTCATAAATGGACCGAACATGTTCTAAACTGTTTGATACTAGAAAAATAAATATTCTATTTAACAGTATTTTATGTAAGTTTCATTTGTTAGACATGTTTATTGCCTATTTTAGAAAAACAACACTCTAGTCAAAATGAAACCAGACAGAAGGGGAAACGGTTTCTCATTATACTATTTAAAATGTTTTGTTTTAAAATCAGCTAACACCCACATACTAGAGGAAAAGATAAGAAAAGATGAAATTTAAATTAGATTTGAATCAAAGCAAGAGAATTTACAAGGAAGCAAGCTTCCTGGTAAGCATTACTAACAATACAAAAATGTTAACCATTCTTTCCATGTTTCATATCCTCATAACAAAGGGATGCACAATGAATAGAAGTCTCAACAGTATCAAGTCTTAGCCTGACTCAAATCACATTCCAATGTAACAGAATTCAAATGGACTCTGAAAACAAAAGAATGAACAAACAAAAGAAACTACCCTCACCTTACAGCGATGGAAAAAAAGTTATTTCTTCTGCTATTATCTTTCAGCCAAAACCAGAAAGATTAAGTTTTTAGTGAGAAAGCAAATAAGTCATTTTGTGACAGTGAGTGAACTTATTAAATCAACTAATATTTGTGCTCATGCATGATGCTACATGTGGTTTCCTCCTCATCACCAAATAAAATGTGTCCCCAACACATTCCTAACAGTGGAGAATGTTTGTCAGAGAAGAATGTGATTAGCTTCATCTGCATGTAATTCACCTCTCCAGTTAGGTTCAACCACATTGGCTTACAGTTCGATATTTTGATTACACAATCACAATTCCAAATGGAAAAACTTGGAAGTTAAAAAATTCGTGCTTTTTTATCTGCCTATATTCTTAATCCAGTAGTGGAAAATCAGACAGAGAGGTAAGTAAAACTTCTTTCAACCATGTCAGTGTCTGAGGAAGTGGTTAAACAAACTGGGGGGGGGAGAATGCAAAACCAAACTCAGATCACCTATAGCAGCAATTTGCAAAGACATATAGAACCTGCTGTGCTGCTTCTTTTGTTATGGCAAAGAAATAAGGTCACTTAGCACTACCAATCACACACACATAGATACTTGGCTCTCAGGCTACAATAGTGCCATGTTTTTTGGAAGCAACAGTGAGAAAACATGATTAAAAAAAAAAAAAAGTGACACATCAATAGCAGGCTGATTTTACAGAACAATCATGTCAAAAGCATTTTTCAAAAAATTATTACCTCTATTTCTCCTTTACATTCTAAAAACAATTTCTGGTGGTTTGGCTACTCTGATAACTACTTAGTATCCAAATTTAAATACATACACACGCACATATATACTTATATATTTTAAAATTAAATGTTTTCTAGCCCTCACCGATATTGTTCCCTATTATAGTAGTAGCATGCCAAGAAAAAAAAAAAAGTTATTTAATCTTTATGTTAGAGCAAGACATGAAAATACTAATTTTCAGACAGCAGCCAGAAAACACATAGCAAAGCCAACAGTGTAATGCAATTTTTAAACCCTTAAGGAAAGGAATCTTCTTTAGTCAGTTAGCAATCAATCTCAGGTCAAAACATTCAAGCTGGAAACAGGACAGAAAAGAGGGGAAAAACAGCCTGGTAGCTTCTTGCTTTCTTTATATAACCTAGTAATTAATTTACTTGTTTGTATTCACCACTATTTCATTCCTACTTCCCCCATACTAAGCAAAAGACACATTACTAACCATCCCCGTGAACAAAAAAGAAATCAAGCTTCTAGAAGAATCACTTTATTTTGCCAGGTTGGTTGCCTGTGGGTATTGTGATTAGATTCAAAAGGGTAATAAAATCTGTCAAAGACATTTCATAACTATGTTTACGTGATCCAAAATTATGCAAGATATTCCAAGGGAGGGGGGAAACCCCAACCACTAGAGGACTGCTTTGACATACCAGTTAAGATTGCTGAATGATAAGTATATTCATCATGTAATGTACAGTTTAAAACACCCTCTTAGAATCAAGAAAATGAATCATTAAGGACACAAAATCTTACACTGCTCCCATAACAAGGACATCATAAAAGAATTACTATTTTATCAGATATTATTTTCATTCACTCTACAATAAAAAAAATGTTTCCTCCAATAATCTCAAAACAAAAATCAGAAAAGCCTTAACCAGAAGATCTAAAGACCATTCAGATCTAAAGTTATGATTAAGTTGCACTTTCTAGCCTCCATGGATTATTTTAATTAAAGGCCTTAAGCCACTTTTTACCTAGGTAATGAATGTCTGTTAAAACAGAAAGCAAAGCTTGAATAGGTTACCAAATGGAGTGCACTGATCTAACAAGAAATGGCTCAAAGCTTAATTTAATTCCAAACACTGGGTCTGAACCTTTCACTCTATGAACCTCAGACACAGATGCAACAAAAAAAAAAAATTAAGTAGTCTAACTCTGTCAGCCTTAGCATCCTGCAACAACCAGAAAAACAGAGCAAGAACAATGCACTGACCTTGTTTAACACCTGCACATCTTGAAGGGCTTGGGAAAGGCAGGTGAAAATTATTATTCTCCTTACATTTAAACCAGCTGTAATAACATTTGCACTAAACTGTGGATAAATCAAGAGTCTCTGATTTATCTGTGGATAAATCAAGAGCCATGCACAGAGTCTCTCTCCTACACACTTGTGCGTGCCTTACATATCCCACTTCCACAATGCCTCAGACTATCCTGTCTCTTACCATAGGGTACGCTTCAAAGAGTCATTTCAAGACACTGATTTTCAGTTAGATCGTCAAATACTTTGAAACAGTCAGTAGTAAAATTTGTGACAGACTATGATTTTGCTAAGTAGAGAGCATAAACAATTTTTTAAATAAAATCTAGAAAATATTAATCACCATCAGTTTAAGTTTTTTTACTTTTAAAAGATAAAGTATTTGAAAACAAAGATTCAATTTTTTTGGAATTGAAAGGAAAATTAGTTCTAACTTATGAGACCAAAATTGAGAACCTTACTCCACCTCAATAAACGTGCAACTTGTAAAAGAATCCACTACAAAGCACTATGCTCTGTCACACAGGCAAAGATAACTACTCCCCCCATGGTTAGCTCATACATCAGTAACCAATTCAAATGGAAAAAAAAATTAACAGTTTTAAGGAAAACAAGACTGATAAAAAAAACAAACAAACAAAAAAACTCCAACCTAACAAG
Organism: Antrostomus carolinensis; assembly: GCF_000700745.2. Taxonomy (NCBI): domain Eukaryota; kingdom Metazoa; phylum Chordata; class Aves; order Caprimulgiformes; family Caprimulgidae; genus Antrostomus; species Antrostomus carolinensis. The sequence goes on from NW_010331726.1 coordinate 5,737, forward strand.
CTTTACTTAAAAAGACAGCGAGGATATTAATTTAAGGAGATGTAACAACCTGCAAAGTCTGCAGAGTTACTAACGAGAATGCAGTAACCCAGAGAAACAGATGAAAGACTACCCAACTTTGACATTAAAGTGACTGAATTAAAAAAAAAAAAAAAAAGGTAAATTTTTTTTACATACTTATTTTGTCATTTAAATTTAAGAATAAATCTTGTAATTCCCAGGCCAAATTCATTTTCCAGATGTGGGTTGACAAATAACCCTCACACATACCATTAGGTCCACACACTGTCCCTAAGCTTACCCTGACCCTACATGCAGCTGACCGAACAGTTTTCACAGGAAGAAGGTCCTACCTACCCCTCTCCAGTTTCAGTGAGTTCTCTCTTGTGTATTCTCATAAGAATTTAAGGAAAGAGGAAATTAGGACCTCTAGTAACAAAAAGTAAGAGGCAAAAAGAGAGACAAATACTCACGGAGATGGAGAAGAAACACTAATGAGATGAAAAGGAAAGCCAAGATGGTTGCAGTCTGTGTACCTGAGCTTTCACAGTATATTTGTTTTGGCACTGCCTGCAACAGCCCAATGCCAAAAAACACAGTGTGGCAGAATGCTGTTACCTACCCCAATGAAAAGAGAACAGTGCAACTGATTTAACTGATTGAGGAGGGGATGACAACAAGAAAACATCAAAAGCAGTCTAACCCAGTACACTCATGTTCTTAAAAGCTCTCCTACTCAGCCCAAAACATTTGCTCTCACACAAATAAAAAGCATTCAGTGATACTGGGGGTTATTCTGAACTAACTAAATTTACTAAGTAATTTAGTAAATTTTTTAAAACACAGAAAAAATGTCACTCATTCAGCAGGTGGATTTCCACCATAATCAGCGTTCACTAGGCCTCAAACAGCTTCCTCGTGCTAGCTCTCCTCTGTACTTTTTATGGTCCCAGCACCATTTGCAAATGCCACAATGTATGTTTCTGACCAACTGTGAAATTACAGCTCTTATTCAACAGAAGTTAGAATGCAAGAAACAGATGCCAGGTCAATATATTTAGCTTTTGCAGGAAATACCAGTCTACAGCTAGAATTGCTCTTCAATATCTAGCAACATTAGTTATTTAAGAAAAAAAATTTATTCAGCTGAACAAGTGATCTGAAAAGCAACAGATTTAAACGTACTTCAGAAGTACAATTCCCCTTTAAAAAAAAAAAAAAATTACCAAATCTCCGTTTTGGCTGATCCTGTCTGCAGTTGTACTTCTAAAGAAGGAACTTCAGATTCTACTTTCAGCAGCCAACGAGCCCAGTGAGAACTAATGAATCCTCAACCACACAGGAAAAAAAAGTTGGAAAAACTCATCAGACTTACACAGGTGTGCTTAGAAGATTACAGTCTCGCTTAGGTGAAGCATGGCTCCCTGTGGTTTCATGAGTCTACAAAAAGTTGATGAGAAATACCACATCTGAGCTGTTCCAGAGTACTTTTCATAATTATATGATTTGCACAACAGTGCTGAAGGTGTGGCACGTCATACAAATTAAACTGATTCAGTCTGTGACACTTTGCAGTCTTGCCAATGCCTCCAGTTACTCTGCTTCCAACTTCAGCAGAAGTTTCAAATATTAAAGTGCATCGAAAGATTGCACTTTAATTGGAATTAGCAGACATCTGCATGCAGTATTTCACGTGACAGCACTGATTAAAAGACATTTCCAGTTTCTGTTCCATTTCTACTTTATATATTCATCTCCTTTCCTCTTAAATGCCAAATTATAACAAAAACAACAACCTGCCTCTGCAAAAAATTCATTCTCGTGCTCTCTTTTCATAGTCTTACAGCTCCTCAAAGCAAACGCGTGCTGCTTTCTGCATCACTTACTGTACGGAGCACGCTTGACCGGATTAAATACTCAGGGGAAAGCATACAATTTTCTAAACAAGAGTGCTTAAACTCTCAGACTTCCAAACTACACAACAGTAACATAACACATGTTCTAGAGAAACGCAAAAAGGAACATACACCATTACTCTTTAATTTGGAGCAAAAACATTCATACTTGGACCAACACACTCGTCAATGCTTCCTCTTACTGCTTCTTTAAGAGTCTTCCTTCATCACAAGACCTCCGTAACAACTCTGTCAGGTAGCTTTTCAAGAGGAACTGATTTAGGCCAAAAGAGCAATTCAGGCTGCCGCACATACCCCTCTAATCAATTCCCTAACTTCAGTAAAGCTGGCTTCCAAATACCAGCGTCAACTGCAACACCCTTCCATTGTACAATGACACAATATTCAATATCTAATAACAATATTCAAAAGTGCCTCTGTATTACCTTGCGCAGTTATTGTTACAATCAGGAGAGTTTTTACAGAAAGGCCAGGAAAAGGTACTTAACCAGTATGTCAGCGTGACAATTCCAGCTCCTCAAACTGCAGAAACACAAGATAATGATAAAAATAGCCACCAGCAGTCTGAAATAAGAACTCCAACCTATTCTGCAATGTTTTGCTATCGCTGGCAGGTCACATGGCTGCCAGAGAGCTTCCTGTATTGGTATCTTCACTTACTCTCCTTTTCTGGAAAGGTCAGAAGCAACTTGCAACAGGACTGATGACAAGTTCTGAGTCATTTTAAGATAACATGATTGATGAGACATGCCTTATTATTACAGACTGCAGAAAACTGCCTTCTAAATATTTTTCTCCAGCTGAGGCAACACCAACAACAAAAAGAACTAAGCAAAGAACCTTAGAAAACAGCATCAAAAGCAACAGAAAAAGCATTAAATTTTGACAAGGTATTAATTTATACATAGCATTTTCTCTGTTTAATTTTATTAAAGTTGCAGCAAAACCAGCAAATAAGAATTTATTGTGAATTGACAGAAACCAGTATTACATATCTTTAAAAAATTAATCTCACTAAAATGAACACAAGAGACAGTACACTATATACCATTAGGAAGTTAAGGTAACAGTAATCACGTTACTAGCTGGAACTGAAAAAGGAGGCACCACATTTTACTATACTAGTTGGAATGCAAAATTCATTTTCAAACAGAACAATTTTTGTTTTCTTTAAATTAACAAGAGCCTCCTGTTTGTTCATTGGAATGTTTTCAAGTTAATGTACCTACCTTTTTCTCTAGCCACTTTTTAAGAATTCAATAGTTATCTATGAGAGCACTGTGTGACGACATAGCTTAATTTTCTTAAAAAGCACAGCAAACAGAGACACTCCCCTAGACATGGTATTGTCATCAATCTATTCAGTTCCCGAAAGTGTCTGGCACTTTCTTCCTGCCTCCCAGCTGTAATAAATCAGTTGACTGCCCAGCAACTGGCTCTCCCTCTAAGTGCTGGCTTGGGAGAAACACCTCTGAACAACAAAGAAAAATCTGTTCTAAATGCTGAACTTCTTTGTTGAGAAGCAGCATGCCTATCAGAGTCCTGTAGCTGTAAATGGGATAATTTTTGAAGTTGGAAAGTTATATTAGTATCCGAGTATGCATTTTTAGTTTGGGCAATTTTATCTTTTTAAAGTTCTCTGAAGGGTGGTTCCCTACTGCCATATGCTTCTGGTTGACAACTTTGCTTACCCTTGACACTCTGAAGATAACAAATGGATCTACAGAGTTAGACTTCTTGTCATTAACCTTTTTTTCAGTAAAGAAACACTAGGGACAACAGATTTTCTTGCACTCCTACTTTTCTTCTAATCATTCTCCACATTATTCCACTGTAAAGTGTACTCCCTCTAAAATCAACAGCACTACAGAGTAAAATAACTGGTTTTGCTAAAGGAAGTAGCAGCACTACCACACCTTGGCTCCAGGAAACTGCAATCAGGGAAGAACCCAAGTAAGCAAGTCTTCCCAAACGAAAGCACCAGTACTGCAAAACAAAGGAAAACCAACTTTCCTTTTAAAAAAGCAACACCTTAAAACACTGAGCATTTCAGTGCTCCCTGATCGGTCATTCCTGAATGAGGCTCTCTCTCCCCTGTGTCCGTGGGGACAAGAAGTCCCACTACTGCTCTAAGTGGGGCCTACCTCCTACGTTAAACTACTTGGTTGCATCTGCTTTCACTCCGAGCATAACTGAACACATTACAGTTACAGCAAACAAAAACACGTACGAAAAAGAGAGCAATCCTCGGAGGTTAGCTGCGTAGAAGCACTCGATGATCCATTACAAAGCTAAATTTAAAACACCTTGGGCACAGCACCTTTAAAGGGAAAGCCCCTAAACAAACATGATCATGGGAGGGACAGTACGGAAGACAGGCTACATTTCAAAGACGGTAATTCACATTAAATCAGCGAGCAAAGTACTAAAGAAAAAATGACCTCTACACTCCTACCGACCCCACAGCCGAGGAGGTGAGTGTGACTCCCAGACCCCCCCGCAGACCACCTCCACTGAGCTGCTCCTTGGACTGAAGGGGGGCCCAAGCGTCACCTTCAGCCTCAGCAGTCCCATTAAAACTACACTCTACACGCCCCTCAAAAAAAGTATATGAAAAAAAACCCAGTAATCTCAGACTGATTGAAAGAACACACACTGACCCTGCAGCAGCCACCGGCTCCCCTCCTCTCAGCCCCGGTCCCCGCGGCCGGGCTTCCTCTGGGCAGGGCTAAGCACGCAGCTCCTCCAGCAGACAAAAGGAGCGAGGAGCCGCGATCTCGCATTCCTCCGCGCTCGGCGGCCCCGGGGGGGCCAGCCCGTGGCGAAGACAAAGTCTGCTGCCCGACCCGGGCCAGCCGCGCTCCCGCGCCGGACAAAGCTGCGCAGCAAGGC
>NW_010331727.1:0-1705 GCF_000700745.2 Antrostomus carolinensis
TGCCCGGGTACCCCTCGGAGAGGCAGACCCTGCGGCACAGTGCAGTAAGGACTGAGCAGATGGGGTTTGGGGGAAGTACAGCCAGGGCTGAGGTCGGGTTGTTGTGCCCCCTGCTCCCCCAGCACAGGCCCCGCTGTCAGACCGCAGCAGGTTCACTGCACGCCCAGTATGGTCATCCGGCTGTAACGGGGAAAGGAAATGGCCCGTGTGCTTTGAACTCTTCATGCCAGGATGGGAAATAAGGTTTGGGAGACAAACCTCACCCTTTCTCATCTTCTGAGTGAGTGCAGAAATGCTGAATTTTCTGAAATTCTTGTGAGCAGATTCCCCGTGCTGTGGTGGGCATTTAAGTTCATAAAGCTAAGATTTTATAGGAAACGGAGGTCAGCCTGGGTAGTGTCCAGGCAGGAAGATCTGAATTTAGGATCTTGGGGTGTGAAAAACAGGTTTTTCTTGTTCCATTTGGGCTGGTGGGACTGTGTCTGTCCTGGTGACTCTATCAGTGGAAAGGTCTGAGGTGAGAAGCAACTTGAAAAGGCTGTGTGGCATGTGAGGAAGCAAGTTAGCTCTTAATCATATCATATATTAGCCTCCTTTGCAGCAGATACATCTGCTGTAAAATGCTTAGTGCTGAGAGTCTGATTGGGCAGCTCATGCTAAGTGTTCAAACTCCTGCTGCCTTTTTTCTTCAAACAATATCTTCTGGCTTCCAGATTTCTGATAAATTGATAAGAGGAATTGCGTGAGTCAATAGAGTTGTAGACACTTTGCCAATATAACCCTAGCGCTATTGATCTGCCAGTAAATTAAAGTCTTACTTAGAGGCTGCCGATATTTCTAATCTCCTGCCTCACCAATTACAACCTCCCAGCTACCTGGGAAAGACAGCGGACGGGAGACAAGGCTTTGGAGGCTTTTCCCAGCGAGCTGGGCTGCGGCGCAGCAGCCAGAGCCTGCGCGGGGCGGAGGGGGCTCCGGGAATGGCTTGCTGGGTAGCAGGGAGGTGGTCAGGTGTTGGGAGTCCCGCAGAAATGCTTCTCCAGGTCGGGGTTTATCCTGCCGCAGTTCCCAGGACATAGCCTTGGCTGCTGGAGGACGGAGACAGTTTAGAGGGGCAGTGGGCCCATGTCCCTGGGCTGAGTCCAGCCATAGCTGGGACATTCTGCCCCCAACCCTCCCATTGCCCTTCATGGCACAGGGTGGCCGGTGCTGTCATGTCCCAATGCCATCGGGGCCGTGGCCCTGCAGAAGGTCCCTGCAGCAGGGGCGGGTGGTCCGAAGGGGAGCTCGCTGGAGGAGGAGGGATGCAGAGCCCCGCTGTCGCACAGCTCTGTCCCCGCTGCCATCCCTGGGCTGAGCCCTGGAGAAGCTGGAGAGCAGAGCGGGTGCTCAGCTGTCCAGGGATGGTGGGTCCCAGAGCTCCATCTCAGGGTCGGTGAGGTTTCAGCAGATCCTCCTGATAAGCCCCTTTCAAGTCTCATTTACGTTTGAAAGTCCGTAGTTAGCTTTGGGAAGAAATCTCCAGATAAATGCTGTGTTCTTTCTAATACCCCAGAGCAAAAATCAATGGGAGGGATAATTCCTTCCCTTGTCCTACATGGACTTTCATGTGTTTCTACCTCCAGCAGCACCTTTTAAATAAAGAAAAGAAAAAGCCCTTCCCTTCCTGCTCTGCCTCGTGGGGCACAGCCCGGGCTCCTGCTGA
>NW_010331727.1:1720-18355 GCF_000700745.2 Antrostomus carolinensis
GGGGGTGGGGGGGTTTCCGTCAGCCCCTCTGGTTCAGTTCCGGCTCTTATTGGGGTGGGGGAGCAGCCGCCAGCCCAGCATCTTGCTGGGTTTGCAGGACTCGAAGCAGGGACCTTTCTGGGAATTCACGTGCAGAGTGGTCTGGTAGCTGTAGCAGAACACTGGGACGTTGTGGTGAAGGGATTTTAAAAAATGAATAAAATCCTCCTTTTGTTAAATCCAGTGTAGTGAAGGTACTCGCTGTTGTAAGTGCTGGGCAGGTGGAGATGTGCCCATAGTATTACAATTTTTTCATCCTGAGCTTGTGCAGAATGCTCTGGGCAGTGACGTCTCTTCTGCTGGGCATCCGGCAGCGTCTGCTTTGAGGTGGGTCCAGTTTCCAGAAATACTTTGGTGGGAGTTAGTAGTTGAGACTGGTACGAGACAGCTCCTTCAGACTGCCCTGGAACATGCTTATGTCTAAAAGATGTATCCTTCAGAAATTAGGTTATTTATCTGCCCACCTCTGCACTGGCTGTATTGAACTGTATTTTCCCTGGTGTTGTGAAGTTATCGTATAGGATGTACATTAGGAGTTGTAACTATTCCAAGTACTGCCGTTCTGGCAGGGATTTGCTGAGTCTCATGATCCATCCGTAATGGAGTGGAGATGCTGAGCTGCTGCAGGATATATTTACCTCAAAAGCTTTTTCGTGGAGGAAACATCTGAGCAGTCGAACTGTCTGAACGCTTTCTTTAAATTTCTGGTGGCTCAACGTACAGTGCGAGTAGCGATGGTGGAGTTCAGAGGAGCAGCCCCTCGGGCACCTGGTTGCCTCCCCTGGTTAGAAGAGGCGTAAGCGTTACTGAAATAGCGTCACTGGGAAGCTGAGGAAAATCTTCAGTGTTGACCAGGTCCTCAAAAAAAAGGTGTTAAAAAGTTTGAAGCTGAGTCAATCCTTTGTGTGTTATTTGAGATATTTGAATCCTGTTCACACCCAATGATGCCAGTGCCTGTGGCAAGGGCAGGTTGGAACAAGGTTTCTCTACTGTTTCTAAATAAGTTTTCAGAGTTTGCTTGGGGTTTTTTTGCCCTGTCTCCAACTGAAGATGCGAACTTTATTTCAGCAGCTTGTGACCATTTGGTTACCTCCATGGTGGATGGGCTGAAGCAACGAAGGGGTTCTCTGGAAGCGGTGCTCTGCTGACTATTGTTGTGGTCAGTACGGGAAAGGGCATTTCAGCACCCCAAGTGCTGATGTAATTGCTTTAAGGTAATTGCTTGATGTAATTGAAGGCAGTGCGTGCTCAGCCTGCCTCAGCCGTGATCATCCCCAGTCCCTGGGGTGCAGGGTGGTGCAGCTGAAAGGCGCCAGTGCCCAGGGAAGACCCTATGGGACATCCAGGCTGGCTCCGGCCGTTGGGTCCTGCTCCAGCGGGCCTGTGCCCGGGCCAGCAGGCCCTGTGCGGTGCAGCTCTGGCAGCATCTCCCCGACCTGGATGAGAGCATCTCCCTGACCTCCAGCTGCTCTGCGGGGACCCAGTTCCCTGCACTCCCTCCTGGCCACAGCTCAGGGACTCGCGGGCCATGGTTGGACTAAAGGGTTTGTGAGATTTTGTGGATGGCAGATAATTCTTCACTTGTTTTAGCTGATGCAGATGATGGGCTGGAGGATTCAGCTTATTTTTCTGCACATTCCTCTTGGCCAAGGCTGGAGCTGCTGTCCACAGCTCTCTGTGGAGCAGGGAGTCACCCAAGGTGACTTCTATCATAAATATTGCATGGCACTTGACAGGGAGAGACAGCACTGAGATGAAAACCAGTCATTAGCAGCATCTCGGTGTCTGTCCAGGTTTGCTTTTAGGATCAGGATCAGCTGAAGTGTTTTCCTGGTGAGTCGGTGGCAATTTCTCTCCATCTGTCAAAGGGACAGAGTGTGATTTGACCACTGGCCCTTGCATCTCTCCTTCTTTGGATCCTGAAATATTTAGCGCTCTGTATGTGAATTTGAAGACTGAGCGGGAGTATTAACGGGTTACAGTCCAAAACCTCTAATTCAAATGTCTCTTGACTTGCAGGAGATCTAAGTTTGGTATTTTTATGCTCTCTGCCTAGGTTGGTAATTCAGACAGTGTTTCTAATTTATTTCCACAAGTTGGAGAAGGGTGTAATTTACTATTTTAAGAAGCACGTGGTTCAAAAGACCTTTAATTAAAAAAAAAGTTCTGTGCATGTCTGAAACTATAAGAATCACTAGACTGCATCAGAACAGTAATTTGTAGTAATTTGACCTGTGCAAAGTGGACATTTCTTCCTAATTTTCTTCTTCTCTGACCCGTCTGCTCAGCAGTGTATTTATAGGGTCACAGAAGCACAGGTCTGGACGGGGACTCTTGCTGTACCGAGTGATGTTGCTGAGACCATGGCTGACCATCCTTACAATCCTGCACGGGGCAGCCTGTGCCAGTGCTTCATCCCTCGTAGTTAACAGTGGGAAAACTTTCACTCCTAACCTAAAACCTGTCTTGCAGTCATACAAAAGTGCATTTTTTTGACTTGTTGGATAATGACTAAAATAGGTCACAGCTATTTTATGACAATTATCTGTATGTTAGAAAACTTACCACTCTGTCTCTTCTTTTCCAGAGCTTTCCAAGACTGATTATCCATTGAAACTGAAAGGTTCACATAACCTTCAAAACAAATCTTGAGATGTTTTACCCCAGCTCCCCAGTATCTCCAGTATGATTCAAGCCTGTGTAATCTCTTGGCTTCAGGGGTGGTGGGTGGCACCGAGTTTATTTAGGAATAAATGGCTAATTTGTAGTTCTTTTATTAGTCACCTAACTTCATGTTTCACCTCGAATATTACAAAGGAAGTTGAGACTAAAAGTAAAGTTTAATTTTTGTAAAGTAGTAAAAGTTGGGTAAAAACTAATACTTCTACAGGAACAGTAGCTTCAGAGGGCATGTGGCCACCTCGGGTTCAGACTGAAATCCTCTTACTGTACATGAGGCTGGACCACATCTGCACTTTGTCCCCTCTTTTCACGAGATATTCCAGTATAGGTGTGGGATACTTCTCTGAAATGCAGGTTCCCACTGCAGGAGGCAGTGGGGTGGGGGGATGCGTGCCAGTGTCTTATCCCTCAAGCTCACTGGGCTGGCGCAGCCCATAAAATGCTGTCCCCCGTGGCCAAGCGGAGGTGTGGTGTGAGCTATAAAGAGTGCAGGATGCCCAGCAGTGTATTAAAGACTAGTTGAGTACAGGAGGGCAGCATATCACAGGAGAGAGATAAGCAAAGTTCTCTGATTGTGGATCAATAAAGGTTAGTGACATCATATCTCAAAGTGAGAGAACCTGCTTTCTGCAGAGCCATTTATCAGATTGCCGGCTGAAGCAGCGTTAACCTCTTCCTAACCAGATATCTGGTCCTCATCTAACTCCAGACCAAATAACCTTCCCTATCTGCAACAGAAGGCTCCCTGACCTTGCCTTCGTAATCCCGGCAGTTTAACACCAGCGTGGCCGTGCCAGAGGTTCTCTTCCAGCTCAGCTCTGCTGCAGTGTGCCCTGTTCAGCGGGACAGCGCCGCGCTGTGCCGGCTGGGAACTGGGTCGTGGGGTGCACCACTGTTGGAGGTGCTTCGCATCTCGATGTCTGTCTGCTGTTCTCCTCTTACCTGATGCTATTCCAGCCTTGGGGAGGTGATAGATGCTACTTGTCAGTGCAAGCCACAGCACAAGTTTGTTGTCCTGATTAAAGGTCTGGCATTGTGCCAGGCATCTCAGGATGTGGTTGCAAAACGTAAAAGGCATCCTTAGGTTAACTTGCTTTGTATGGTAGCGATGGCGGCGAAATCGTTGTGGCACGGTCTTTAGGAAAAGTTGTACGGGGCTGCAGGAGGCCCCGGGTGCGCTGCCGTGCGGCTGGCCTTCCTCAGAGTGTCTGTCCTCCTGGTTTTGCTGTTATTGTTACCAAAATAGATTAAAGCCAAACTGAATGTATCAGCCCATTCTGCAGTCCCGTTTCTTTGCTGCACGCTGTGAGGCACCAGCTTTCCACATGAGTGCAACTTCTGAATGTGGAGAACGTGGAGCCGCGTGCCTGTGCTGGCTAAATGGAGAGCAGGGAGCTGCGGGCGAGTCCCCTGCGCCGCGGCCGGAGCGGCTCCGCGTGCCTCTTGGGAGACCTGCCTGGGCAGCAGGCGAGGCGGCTGGTCCAACACAAGAGGATCCTCTGGTGGGCTTGGTTTATTGTTTCTCAGTTTCTGATCTTGTCTCCACATTGTTGGCATGTTAGATACCTGCAAATGAGCAAACGGTCATTTTTGTCACTTAGCTCAAGGTGCTCTGCATTGCTGAACTATTGCACTTGCAATAAGTGAAGCAAGAAAAAGTTAAGGTATTTTGCATGTTCCTGACGTGTGTGTTTTAACTGTATTAAAGCCTGCTGGTTTTAAATTCATCTTGGTCTGTTGTCTTCTGCATCCCACCCTCCCAAATACCCAAGTGGCGTGGGTGACTTCTCTTGCCGCCAGCGGGTTTGAAGTGACGTGAAGGCTCTTGTGCCCCAGTGAAAGCATCGGGACTTCCCATGTGCGTGGCAGTGGCTGCTTATTCCAGAGTGTCCTGAAAGCTTCCTGGCCGACCCCCAGGGCCCCGTGTGTTGCTTCCAGCTCTAGAGCAGCTGTTTTAGGGAAAATTCTTATTTTTCTGGTGCTGTTCCCTGAGACTTCTGCCTTGCAGCCAAACTCTGCTTGTGTCTCATTGCCAGTTTCTACTGTGGCTCCCGTTTTCTACTGTGGCTCGTGTTCTTAGGACGAGTGTAACCTTTTTGGAAGCTGTCTGTGTGATGTGATGCTTCAGGCTGGGAGCTGTGATGCAAACTTCTGTCCAGATGCCGCAGGTGAAGCGCTGCCTTGACTGAGATCTTGTGGCACTTTCAGCCCTACATTTTCAATGGCTTTGAACTTGAAAATCAGTTACAAGATATAACATAGGGATGCTTGTCCACTTTTTACTTTGTTTTGAGGTTTATGGCTGACTGCTATATTAGGACAAAAAGAAATACTCCCATGTATTTGGGACTTGTTGATTTTTATTATGCAATCCAAAGCAAATAAACAACCTAATTTTCAGTTAGAGTCCTCCATGTAATCATTGCAGTCAAGATCAGCGTTAACACCAGAGATTGGTACAAGAGCACACGCATGCATAGTGACAGAGAGGGATAAAATGAGTTGCATCATGCTGTGTCGGGGGCTGCCAGGGAGCTCTGGAGGCTTCCTACAGGCGGAGACATCCCAAGTGCCTGGGGACATCCAGCGCAGCATCTGTCCAGGGGTGTCCTCGCCAGCAGAGGAGGGTTGATGATCCACCGGAGCGTCCCTGCCCTGTGGCCCAGGAGTGGGGTGTGGGTATTTCTGTGTGCAGGAGCAGGTCTCTTGTTTTCAGTGAATGAAAGGAGAGGCTTCTGCCGGAGGAGTCTGTGCTCTGAGTTGAGAGATAAGATAGGAAGGGAGGCTGACAGACGGAGGGTAAGGGGCAAGAGCAGAGTTAATTCCCTGAATGAACTTCTGTTGTCTAGCAAGGAAATACCAATTTTTTTCAGACCCTACAGAGACTTGAGTTATAAAGACTTTTTGATTACCTTTCGTCCTTTTTCCATTGGTGATTTCTCGTTGCAAAAGGAGCCCCTTTTCTGCGATCCTTGGGGCCATGCCCCAGGGAGCGGCTGGGGGCTGTGCTGCAGCGTGTCGTGGCAGGCCGGGGGAGACGCTGGCGATGCGAGCCTGCGCTAATGGGCTGATGTCCAAGTGGAAAGTGTATTTTCAATGAGGAAGTGCTGAGATATTAGTGGAGCCTGGATTACCCTGTGATTGCGCTGTCAATACTGCTGTATTGAGTTGGAGAGAGCCTGCACAACACAGGGAAACACTTAGCTCACTACTGCTGCTTATTGAGAAGCCAATAGCAATTTACTTGCTGACACTTGACATCGACTCCATTCCCAGAGGTGCAGCTCCTGCTAAACCACTGTTGGGCTCTCCTTCACACCTGCGCCTTCCCTCGGCGGGTATGGACCGGCTTCCATGGGGCGATGGGAAACCCTCACTCTGGAGAGCTGGACTCACATGGGATTAACTTTGTGCAGATATATTTCGTTTTCTTGCATGTATTTGGTGAAGAAGAGGGAATGGGGGTGCTCTGGTCCTTCCATCCCACATCCTGAAAGCTCGAAGTGCCTGAGCCCTCTAGGCCAGGGCAGCTGGATTCCTCCTGTCCTTTTCTGTTTTCCTGGGATGAGCGCAGCTGAGCCCCCATGGCCCTTCTTGCATCCACCCACTTTTTAAGAAAAACTTAAGATCATCTGCTGACAAATGCTTTTGAGAAAATAACCTCCAGGATATTTCTTTGAAGTCCGAACTCCCTAAAACAGGGACTGACACATGAAGGAGCGAGGATGGGATGAGAACAGAGCTGGAGTCCTGATAGGAGGTGATGGAGAGGGGAAGGAGAAAGCGAGGAATCTGTGTCCTAATGATGTGCTTGGCCAAGAGCATCAGGTGCTGGTGCTGCAGTTCTGCAGGAGTCCTGAGGAGTTGGGAGACCCGTGTGGACTGTTGTCTCAGCCCCTGATGTGGTGGGACACTGAAACTCCCACAGGTTTTTAATTGCAACTCTTGCTGGTTTAATATGTAGTCTGGCAAACAGTTTTAAACATTCTGTCAGCTGCGGCGTTGCTTTTTGGTGGACTGTTCCCTTTGTGTTTCCCTTGTGTGCCTGAACCTTCTGAGAAAGGTGGAAAACCTGTGTCCTAAATAAAAAAGGAAACAAAGAAAACGTGATGTGTGAGGAAGACACTTGGAGCTACTGTTTTCATTTTGCAGAAGTAAAATTCAGGTCATACTGCAGGCTGTGTCTTCCATCTCTGTTACTCTGTGCTTGCAGCTGTGGTTCTGCAGGATGGGGAGTTGAGGAGTTGTCATGCCCAAGAGCCCTGGCAGGGTCCGTGTCCAGACCAGCCATGCTGGAGGGCACCGCGCTGTGCCGGGGCGTCTGCTCGGAGCTCATGAAGCAGCAAGCGCAGAGCAGTCGGTGTTTGACCGTCCTGTAGCTCCTGTGAGGGGAGCAGGGATGCGATGGGAACGTGTTGCGCTGTCTCAAGGCTCCTGCTAAAGCAGGGCTCAGTCTGGAGTGGTGCTTGGTGGGGTGCTCCGGGTGCACCGTGTCTGTCCCATGGTCCCTGCAGTGCAGCACAGGCTGCCGGAGGTCCCAGTGTCTGGTGCATCATGTGGCTTCGCTGGCTGCTGGTCAGACATTGACCTGTTGTCTCTGTAGAATGTGCCTGCCCTGGCAGGGAGCTCTGGACACCGTGTGCCTGTTCCTTCCCTGGCCAGCCCAGCCCGGCTCTCGTCTCCGGGCAGATGTTCCCTTTTGCAGTCCCGAGGCAGAAGCAGCAGGTGCCTGTTGTGGAGACTTGCTGCCCTGTGTGGTGCTGTGACCAGAGCTGGGAGATGCCATGGCCAGGACGCCCATCTGGGGACCTGAGCACTCAGCATCAGCAAAGTGATGCTGGCTTGCTTCGAGCATTTCAAAAACTGTAGCGAAAAATAATACAAAAATGGATTTGGTGAGAGGAAGGAAGGGCAGCAGTGGCACGTGATGGGTGAGAGCAGAAGGAATAAGAAACATCAACATCTCATGCTTTTGAACATCAGTGGAGGGTGAAGCAGCAGGCGTGTACCCTGGGACGCAATGGCCAGGGTGGCAGGTGTAACACCTCAGTGTATGCTTTTATAGAGGTCCCTGTTGCTTATTATGTTTTTGTTCTAGTCTGTTGCTAATCTTGTTCAGCAGTTGCTCCTCTTAATTATTGAAATACTTTTACAGAGATGTGGCAGATTAATCCTTTTAGTTCTGCTTGCTGCCAGAGGAGATTGCCACCATTGTTCTCCTGCTATGGAAGGAGAGGCTGGAGCAAGGGCTGGATTTAGAAAGCCTGAGTTCACTCGTGTGTGCTGTTCTGCAGCTGCACGGGGTGGCAGGTACCTGTCACGCAGGCAGGGGTGAGACAGGGACAGCTGAGTTGAGATCTGGAGCCTGGCAGAGTCTAGAGTGTCGCGGCCGCGCTGTGACCTGCCTGGGGTACCTCTGAAGCCCCTCTGCACTGGTTCCTAACGGGGAGGGCAGCTGCTGAGGCATCACTTATCTGGTCCTTGCCTCACTGGAACACAAATATTAACTGACAAACAGTTGCATAATAAACGGCACAATCACCGTGGCCTGTTGATTTATCTTCCAGCAAAAGAAATAAACAGGGAAAAGTAGGGAAGTTAACTTCTAAACCAATAAACTGTTATTGTACTTGCGTTAGCCTGGCCTGAGGCTTGTACGATGACTGCTGGCCTGATGTATCCCAGAAGCTCAACTTGGAGGAAACAGAGAAATATTTACTTGTTAAATATTCAGGACAAGGCTTGCTTTAGGCGCTGTGGTGTAACGTGCACGCAGCCAGTTCCAGTGGCATGCCATCTCCTCATTGCCCATTTTCCTCAGAACGCTTTACAGAGCAGTTTTTAAGCTCTGTCCACAGGAACCTGGTCATTTTCTTGAGCAGAAGTGTCTGATGTTGAAAGCTGCTCTGTCAGTGTTTACTAAAAGATATCCAGAGTGGAAATGTAAATCTGCCAGGGCAGGTGTTACGTGTCTTTGGTGTTGCCTGAGTTACCTTTTGTTAGAAGCACTAGCGTGGGTCACTAGGATTGCCTCCCCTCTGCTGCCGGTGCAGGCGTTGCTTCCTCAATACTGATGTAGCAGCTTCCTCACCGGGTCGTGGTTCGCAGCCCGGCTGCTTCCATGGGATGGGTTCTGCGTGCTGCTGGTGTGCACGTCCTGCCGCGCACACGCGCGTGTGCACACACCGCCAGACCGCGCATGGCTCGGTGGAAGCCATTTGGTTTTGTGCTGGAGAACATCCGTTCCTGCGGTCGCTCAGCGAGCTGCCCCCTCCATCTGTTCACAGCCAAGTTATTTCTTCTGTAATGTGGTTGCAGTTGCACATGCAATTCCAGCTGAGGTCTCGCAGTGCTATTAGCATGCCATTTATTACTTCCTTATCTCTACAAACACCCCAAGTAACATGTTACGATCATGTTTGCCACTTTCACAGCTGCATCCCTTCAGTTCTTCCATCCTGACTAGCGTATCAGTTTGTCTCCTCCTTTGTAATTCCAGATTGGTAAACCCTGAATTTACTGCCAAAATTCAGAATTTTCCTGTTACATTCTTGGATTTAGTTTCTTTCTTGTTATCTAGGCCTCAAATCATAACTTTTTCCTGTCCAGTATTCTGGTGTTCCGCTGTCTTGGATGTGCTTCCCAACTTAATTTCATCGAGTACCAGTGCTCTCTGCTGACGTGCAGTAAGGCCACCAGTGAAGTTAGTTAGCGAGATGACTCCCAAGGCCTTTCCAAATAACCTCTGTCATGGGCAATATTTTCTTTAAATCATTTTGGTGTCGTCTTCTCTTGGCCTAGTTTTGCCTTTTTCAAATCTTAGCTAGCGCCTATCTGTCTTCTCTGGCTGAATTCCCCATCCTGTGGTATTGAAGAAGGGGCAGTTATTTTAGTAAAGAAAGATTCTGGGTTAGTTTGCGCAATGTATCTTGGATAAACCTGCCTTTTGTTTTATCCTGGTTTCCCTTTATTGCTGTCTCTTTAATTATTCTTCCCGTCACAACACTTTCAGCTTTGTTACGAGATAAAGTTGATAAAACGCAGCAGTGTGTCCCCAGCCCTTTTTAAATACAGGCACTGTACTTGCTGTTCTGTACCCGATACAGTTCCTGAACTGCTGGATGGTCAGGGATATCTGATGTTAAACCTGTCTAAGATGTACTTGGCTGTTCTTAATTGTGAACTAATTGCTAATTTTTTTTATATTCAGGCATTGAATTTTCAAGTTTTGCTTCCTCCTTAGTTACACCGGCTCTGTTACTGTACCTCTTTCTTGTTAGTTGTCCTGGCCTTTACGCTTTTTTGCCCGCCCTAGCATCTGTATCGTGGATGAAGATGGAGGTATTTAGTCTTGAGGTCTTGGTTAAGTTTTTTGTTTACACACACCATATGCTTGAACATGAGAAGCCTGGGTGCAGAACTCAAGATGTATCCGTGAACTCTGGGAAGTCTGAGCCTAATTGCCTTGCTCCGCTTCCTCAGGGAGGTGATGACAGCTGTAATTACCAGCTCAAACCAGGAAACATTAAGAGAAAATGTGAAGGGGGAACGTACCTTGAAAGTAAGTTGAGGTGAATGGTCTCCACCTGGGAGCGAGGGGCAGGGGAAGGAAGGTCAGATTTTCACAGGATTTTGGTGACAGAGTGAGGTCAGCTATTAATGGTTAATAGTGGCCAGAGGTTTCCAGGCTGTGACATTTGTACAGTGTGTCATCTTCTGAGAATAAATTATTTTGCTGTCATTTTGAAAATTTTGCACTGTTCATTGTGAAAGTAGCTATAGCCCAAATAATGTAAAATGTTAGTCAAATATAGGATGGTTTTTGCTTCTGCAGAGCTGATAATGTTGTTGGGACAGGAGAGGCGGGAAGGCGGGCGGGAGCAGGTTAGTGCAGGGTTGCTTTCCCTTGTTTAAATCCTGGTGTGGGGTTGTGTGGTGACGGGTCTGGCTGAGAAGAGAGGAGAGAGGTGACAGTCAGCACTGGGGAGATGCTCCAGGGCCAGTGCTGGGAAGAGCCTGGCCCCATCAGTGTCTGACCTGCCCTGCCAGCAGCATTTCTGCATGTGCTGGGTGCTCCCTGCAGCACCTTGCTCTTGGGTTGGGTGGGTGGAAGGAAATGGAGGGGAGACATCCCAGTGGTCCTTCTCCCTCTGAAACCAGTGCCTGACCAGTGCCGGTCTGTGCTGCACGGCTCCCAGCGCTCTGGGCAGATGCTGCAAGTCCTGGTTTGGTGATGTGTCTTTGAGAGCCTGGAGATGCCCAGGGGGTGGAGGAGGAGTTCTCTTCTCTCCCAGCAAGCTGCAGCAGGGTCCAGGCATTCCTCTGAGCCCGTGATAAATCCTATACTGTGATCTGGTTTGAATGATGGGATCTGAGCGTGGGAGCTTCTCTATTGCTTGGGAGAAGAGGCTGCAGATCCGGTGTCTGTGGTGTATGCATTTGCTTTAATACCTCCCTTGCTAAATACCAGATTCTCATTATTAATAACCTCCTGATCGAGTGGGGACATCTTCCCTCCCTTTGCAGTCAAACTTCCAGATGAAATACGTGTTTCACCGCAGGCCTTGCTGCAAGGCCAGTGCATGCGAGAGGAGGGGTTTTGGCTCAGTCCTGAGGTTGTTTGCAGTTCTCTGAGCCGTAGCTCCTTGGTGCTGAGTGCTGCTGCTTTGGAGGTGGTTCCTTTGTACCTCTCCTGTCTTCTGGACAGCAAAAAGTCCGTCCCTGGAGCAAACAGAGCCATGCACGTTCTCTAATCTAGTGTCAGGTGTGTTTTGAGGCTTAGGTAAGTTGCTGGTTTTGAGAGAGACATGAATCATGTTGGCTAGTGGGGAGTCTGATGAATAACCTCACTGTGAGGTTGTGGGGTTGAGGGTATCTGTGTCCCTGAGAGGTGCCACGGTGCTCCTGGTTTCCATTCAGTCTCCCTGAAGAAAGGTGGGGTCATCCTGGACCTGGGCTGGGTTTAGGTTTGGAAGGGCTCATACTCGGCTGATATTTCTGAGAAGGTAGTTGAGGCCTCAGTCGTTGGCTGTTACTTACCAACCAAGGGCTGTGGACCTGCCCAAATCACAAGCACAGGCTGGGAATGGCCCTAAAAAGCCAGAATTGTGTGATGTTTATAAACCTGCATCAGATGCCCAGCTGACAGAGGGACAGCCCGCATCCCCCACTACCAGCCCCGGAGGGAAGCACTCTAGGGTTTGGGAAGCCCCAGCTGCTCTGTGCAGAGCTGTAGCCTGTCCCCAGCCATGGGCTCCGAGTTGGACCAGGGGGACGTGGGCAGAGCCCTGGGACGCTGCACTGTCCCACCACCCTCCTCCTGTCTTAGTGCTCACAGGTGTCCGCAGCATGAAAGCCAGTGTGGGAGGTGGGAAGAGGACAGAACACTGTGCTGCTGCACCCTGGGCCTGAAAGTGGGAGTGAGATTTGTCTCGTCTTCATACTTCGATCTGATCTTTAAACAAGAAGTAAATTAGTAAAATTAATAATGGAAACGGAAATGAAATAGTTTGTTATATTGAAATATTTGAAAGAACACAAAAGCTCCTAAAGCAGATGTCCTTCTCCGTGGGGATCTCCCAGACACGATGCTGGAGGTGGCTGGAAGGCAGCAGGAGGTCAGGACCAAAAATGCTTCTACCTCGAGGGTTCCTTTAGGCACGTGCAAGGCGAGTGTGAGGAACTCGGGCGGGTGGTGGGCAGGTCTTGGGCACAGCCAGCAGTGGTGGGTTTGCTCTGACAGGTTTTCCTGCTCTTCCTTTTAGCTTCATTTTCACTTTTCGTTGCTACTTTTCCAAAACTTTACTGCATTTACACTCCATGTTCCCTGATACACAGGGTCACCAGGTGGTTATCCCACTGTATACTCTGGTGCCTTCTGCCCTCCACTTTCCTGAGGTGGTTCTTCAGCAGTTTCCTTGTGTCTGAACCTCCGTGATCTTTTAAAGCTGGCTGCTGTTCCTTGTGTTCCTTGCAGTGCACACATGCCAGCTTCTGACTTGTACCACGTCTCATTTCTGCAAGAGCTCACACACCGGCAGAGCTTGATGCATAGTCTGAGCTGTGGCTGTGACGGGTCATTCTGGCAACTGCAGCTTATGATTAAAAAGAAAGTCAGTCACTATCATCTTGGACCCCAGTACCAGTGATTTGACAGTCCACAATACATCAGCTTCTTCCTCATCAGAGGATCTTAGGCTCAGGACTGCCCCAAGGGTTGTCCTCTGACTCAGGCTGCTACCAGAAAGCTCATTTTATTTTGTGACTAGCACAGCCAGCTACACCATTTCCCTGCCTGAAGAGGCTGCAGTGAGACCCAGGGGACCCTCAAATTCCAGGTTCTGGTCAGGTCTTCAGGGCCTCAGTGTGTGGCTTCAGAAGATGAGCAGAGGGTAGGAACTGCAGTTACTGCTGCTGTGGGATCACACCCAGGAAATTCCTTTTCCTCCTTGGTCATCCGGGGAATTAAGAGCTCTCACGTCCGCTTTCGGGCAGGGCTTGAGCTGCCTGCCACAGCCTTGAGTCTCCTGAGTCTGGGGCAAGCAGGGGGAGAAGGGCGGCTGCTTGACCCAAACACCTGGCCGGTCCAAGAGCCCCACAGGTCCAAGGTGTGCACGTGTCTTATGGATAACGTGCGCCTCGGTGCAAAACACCAATAAGCTGATTTGTTTTCTGGAACTGTAGTCCTTGGAAAAATGTAGTCACACAGGGTTGGTTTTCATCTTCCTTCTCATTCCCACTTTCTGTGGTGTGTTAAAATTAGATTTTAATTGAATATCTTGTTCCCAGCTGTATCTTTTAATGCTAGCATTGCTACCAGAGATATTTTAAATAGGATAGAGAGTCATCCGTAGGATTATCTACAGTAACGTGTGGCCCACATCAGGAAGTGATTTTTAGGCAACAGAGTTGAGGGAAATATTATTTGTAAAATGTCTGTAACTTATCACATCCCTTCAAGAATTAAGGGCAAGAAAGACATTTGGTTGAGGTCTGAAGAGATGGGGTATTGGTGGGTACGAGGTGCAGATTGCAGAGGGCTGGCAAAGGGTCTGGTGTCATCTGTGGCAAGAGATGAGCTGTGTAGTCTACCAAATGCTACTGTCATGGGTTGGACAGGGTTCAAAGATTTGACGGCTGGTTTTATGTCCCTTTGGAGCTGAAAGATCAAGTGCAGGCTGGCCAGGCTCCAGCTGCCTCCTGCTATGGTTTGGCTCATGACCTCAGTTGTTTTGGGTTTTTCTTTTTTTCATTTTTAGTGGGAAACCTCCGTAAACTCCTCAGCATTTTAACAGGGACATATCTGTAATAACCTATGGCTTGAAAATGATATATTTCCTATTTTTATTGATAAACAGAGCGTGCAGGCTTGTGAAAAAGTGTGCAGGCTCTCTTCTGGGCTGATCCTCTTGGGCAGAGCTGACGAAGAGCCACAGTCATTCAGCCTTTGATGTGCAGGAGGCCAGGCCAGATGATATAATGATTCCTTGAGGCCTGACTTCCTGCAGGTATCTCCTTATCCTCATTTACCCAAGCAGTTAAAACCTTGCCTGCAAGCAAATGGCAGGATGCCTGCTGCTTCTCCCTGCCTGGTAGGGAAGGGATGTGGGGGTGAGGAAGAGAGTTTGTAAATGAGAGACTTGTTTTATAAATTAGTTCATTCTTGGTCTGACTTGTGAGGCTGGTACTTCCACCTTACGGCTAGGCAGAGGGGAGAGCAGGAGGAAGGAAGGAGCCGTGGAAGGACAAGGACATCATTCAAAGGAGACGCTCTGGGTGATGAGGTGAAGCTTCCCAGGGGAGGTCTCATGGCAGCCTCTCTATGTTAGCGACTCGGACCTGTTC
Organism: Antrostomus carolinensis; assembly: GCF_000700745.2. Classification (NCBI taxonomy): domain Eukaryota; kingdom Metazoa; phylum Chordata; class Aves; order Caprimulgiformes; family Caprimulgidae; genus Antrostomus; species Antrostomus carolinensis. The sequence goes on from NW_010331727.1 coordinate 16,286, forward strand.
GGCTGCAAGATCAAGGAGTATTGCTACATGTTCTCGGACTTCCACCAGTCCTTGAAAGGTCTCGCTGAAGTATCGTCCTCTTGGTGGTTGTGTTGTAAGGGACACTTTGGCTTTTAATCCAGTGCTGTGAAAGTTCCACTCTGCTTAGGAGGAGAGAACAGGAAGGGAAAAGACATGACAGACATGGTCTGGAGGCCTCTGGAGGGATGGCCAGTGCTGGCCCAGGGCTTCTCTGGCATGAGTGCATTTTGAGGTGGTTTAGGGGCATTTCTGCCTGGGGCAGAGCCTGCCTGGCTGCTGCTGGAGCGACTGCAGTGCGTTCCCTCAGTGTGTTGGATCCCACGGGTGTGTCGGGTGGGCTTGGCACAGTGCTGGCCCACCTTGGCCCCTGTAGCCCTGGGTGGCCACAGGCTGCGAGAGGGGTGTTGAGGGGTCCAAGAGGAGTGTGGTGATGAAGAGCAATACCTTCCTGTAGCTTAAACCCTTTCTTTTCCCCCTTCTTTTCATGTTGTCTCTTCTACAAACCTTTGAAGAAGGCCTTCTTAATTAAGCCTTTCCCAATTGGGGTTTTGCTTTTGAAAGAAAAATTGCTTTGCATTTGGGGTTTTGGTTTTGAAAGAAAACTAAGGAACAGCTTTCTCATTTAACGTCTATTCTGGCTCTTTTAAACTCACTTGCTATTTACCATATTGAATTTTCTCTTAAATTTCTGCTCTTGTCCTCTATATTGCCTCTTTTTTTCTCTATATATAAAAATCATATTGCTGCTTTCTGTATTGTTATTACTAATGCAGGATTTTCTACATGATGAGCAATTGGGCTCCATAAGTAGTGGGATCTACTGACCTTGTCTGTGTGGTAAAATTAAATCTGTTACTTGGTGGTGTTTTTTCTTCTTAAAGCTTTTCTGGGCTCTGTACTGGAGTTGTTCTCTTTGATCTTTACACATCAAAAAGGAACTGTTGATTTCTGGAAGTTCTATTTCCTCCTACTTCTCGGAAGGTGCCTGAGATTCAGGGAGATGTTCCTGGGCAATTATTGCAGAGCAGCACCATTCCACAGAGGCTCTCCTGGTTGATGGTCACCCTTAGACCGTCCTTGAAACTGGCCCAAGTCTCCCATGCTGTTTTCATGCCTTCAAACCCCTCCAGTCCCTCTGAGCAGTGAGCAGCTGGAGATGGGCCAGGCAACCTTGGACTTGACCCCAGGTACCTTGGCAAAGGGCTCTGCCAGGGGATGGCTCTGGTCCTGACCCTCCTAGCAGTTTGGCTCCCATCTTCCAGGTGGGAGCAAGAGACCAAAACCTATTCCCTTTTTTGTTACTGCCTCTTGTGTGGTGCCGGGTGCCCTCAGCCCTGGAGAAGGATCCTCCGTGCTCCAGCTCCCTTCTGGTACAGAGGCCATAAGAGAAAGCACAGTCTCTCTGGCCCTCAGGTGTAGATGGCTCAAGGGCTAATTTAGGCTTTTTTCTGTAATTGCTGGTGATAATGTATGTCTGGCATGGAGCAGGTGTGTCAGAATATCCATGGGTGATCAGTGAAATTTCAAGGTTGAGAAAATAAAATCAAACATGCAAATTTTGGTAAAATACTAATTCTGCTTTCAGCATGGGCAGGACGTGGTTAAAGTGGACCAGGGTGTCCTTAGTTTTGATGAAGAACCTATTGGGAAGCAAATGCATCTTCATTGACTTGTGATAACGAAGTTACAGGTCTTGAAAAAGCTGCACATTGTTCCAGACTATTTTATGACTGAGAGATTTTTATTTTTTTCCATTTCATAAAGGTGACCTGTCTGACTTGTGCCACCTCCAAAAGTGCTGGTCATGGTCACTGTGCATACGTAGTGATCTTGTATTCTCCCTGTAGCACGTTGTCACAGCTATCAGTCGAGTATGATTTAGGCAAGAGTTTCACATGTCTTTTCTATTTTGAACCTTGACAAAGAGAAAGAAATAAGCTACCTTTAGAAATGGAGACTGGATTTCAAGCCTCATGTTAGCTTATGATGCAGAAGTGAGGATTTCTCATGTCATTCTCTCCCAGCTCCTACCTTTGCTTACACCAAGAT
>NW_010331727.1:18394-23809 GCF_000700745.2 Antrostomus carolinensis
CCACCAAACAGATTCACTTACCTGAGGTTTTGCCGATTTGTTATCTTTGAGGAATTCTTTAGAGAGTGAGAAATCATTTGTACTTTGACATTTAATTTTAATTCCAGTTATTCAGTTGAATTTCTCATCAACCAAAAAGGTTTTTGCCTGCTGTGTTGCGCAGGTTTGTTTGTGTGGCTGCCTGTCACGTTGGGAGGGGTCAGGCTTTAGTCTAAGCTGGACTGGTCTGTGGCCTTTGGAGATCCCATGAAGTCGGTTTCCATCACTGGGACTGGTTTTATAAGAGAGCAAAGGTCATCTGCTTGCCTTCTACCACGCGTGTGTGGAAGCTTTCCTATGTGGCTCTCAGTTTTCCCTTCCACTTGTTTTCCTTTTTTGAAGTTTTTCTTCCCATCATCCCAGCTGAGGTGTGGCTGCTGGGGACGCGTGTTTTCCCTGGGTGCCTTTGAGAAAGCTGCTAAGAGGTTCGTCCTTAATATGCTCATCTTCTGGAGATGTTTCTGTTGCTGTAAAAGCAGTGATTTAAGTGTTTTCAGTGGCAGGAGTCTGTGAGATCACCTAGACATTCCTGTATTGGACAATTAACCTGTAGATTTACTGCCAGGACGTAGTTCGAAAGGCAGCCCGGGCTGCTTGTGCCTCCTGGTGCGAACACCTACGCTGGCTGCTGCTGCCACCGTGGCAGCTCTGACCCTGGTGGCACATGGTGCAGGCTGGTCTTGGTGTGTGCAGACCGTGTTGTCATCTTACCAGGGGAACACATTCAGCTGGATGGATCACAAACCCCGAACCCCTGCAGCGGTGAGGCTCTTTGAAAGTGCCGTTGCAGGGGAAGGGCCACCCTTTTGGAGGGGAGTGTGGAGGAGGCTGCGTGCAGACTGGATCGCAGGAGGCTGATTTATTTGGTAGCTTGGCCCTGTTCTCTGAGGGTCTTTTCGCTGTTTGGCCTGGGCACGGAAAAGTCAACCGAAACCTTGCCTGAGCAGTGTTCTGTGCTCCCTCTGCCCGGGGAGCCTGACGGAGCCCTCACCTGTTGGAGAGCAGCCCCGTGTTTCTGGGCTTGGGAGCCAGAACTGTTGCCCCTGGGGCTCTTGGAGCAAGTCCCAGCCTCTGTCTGTTCCAGTCTCCTCTCGCTCTGCCATGCACCTTCCCTTGCCTTGAGCTAAAACAAGGAGCCAAGAATTAATTGTTTTGTATTTCCTTTTTTCCCCTTGTTGCATTGTGGTCTGATCGGTATCTGGGCTCCTTGGACACTGGGAGCGTTGGCTTCCCCTTCTCCAGAGAGAGATGTTGGAGAGCTGAGTAAATGCTTGGATGCCCGGCGAGGGGACGGGCTGAGCCGGGCGGGATCCTCCATTGTGCGCTTGCTCCATCCCCGGGGCGTTGCAGCGGGGTGGTGGGGACGGGCGCTGGTGCTCGGCGAGGCTGACACACGCTTGCCTGCCCACCAGCAGGAACGTCCCAGAGCGGGACAGAGTCACTGGTGTCGGGCTCTGGGGTATTTCAGTCTTCCCATCCTTCGCTCGTTTGGGGCAGTGGCGATAGCGGCGTGCACATCCTGTCTGGGCTGTGGGTGCTGTTCTCCACGTGCCCCACGGCGTGTGTGGGGATGTGCTGCTCGGAGCGGGCCAGGCCAGGGCTGGAGCCCCTGTGCAGGACCCAGCGCGGCGGTGACGGCCGCAGGCTCAGCTTCCCCCACTCTGGCTCTGCAGGCTCCCCTGCTCCTCTGCTTTCCATTGAACCAACAGATCTTCTGGTGCTGGTGTTTCTGTCCGTTACTGGTGGGTAATCTCCCACCTTTGTAGGTCAAGTAAACTTTCCCAGCCGGGAGGTATAAACAAAGGTTAAATAAATAAATAAAGTTTATTTCACATCAGCCAAGGAATTTCACTGATGTGGGGTTTAACTCCGTGCTCAGAAAAGGGCTGCGAGGGAAGAAGAGAAAGTTGCTATAAAGTGGGAGAAAGGAAAATGTGAAGGGGAGCAGGGGAAACTGAGTGACTGCAAGGTCTACAAATCTGAGTGGAAATTACAGGAGTGTTATTTCAAGCCTTGTCATTCTGTAGACTTTAGGATTGTCAAAATGGTTCTGGAATGCTCTCTCTAATGCAAGTCATATTCTGAATACAAATCCGAATTGTAGTAAATGCAGCTCGTGCTTCAGTGGAGCGTACCGAGGTACGAGGAAACAGAGAGAAAGGATAAGATGTGCCTCTTGGGTTGAGCAGACAGTGCAGTTGCAATGGTGCAGTGACAGCTCTTAATTGTGTTGGTAGCTTCGTTGGTTCTTCACCTGTTCCTGTTACACGCATCAGACTTTTGGACTTTGTCATGTATGTGAACTCCTGTCATGTTTCAGTCCTGTAATCCACGGAAGGAACTGACTTTGGGAAGGATGAGGGGGAAGTGTCTTGGTCATCTTTCCTTAGGGGTTCCACCCTCCTGGGGCAGGAGTGGGGTGCTGAGGGTTCCCAAAAGACTGCCCAAGCCTGGGGTGCTTTGGGAGCAGCGTGATGGGAGAGCATCAGCCCTGGTTGAGCTGGAGAGGGGGACGGTAGATGTGGTTTTATCAGTGTTGACCGAAAAGTTTTGGAGCTTCATGGCTTGTTTCTAATTAAAGCCTTGACTCTGGTGATGCTGTGCTGCGCACGGATGCTGGGGACGTGGTGGTGGCCCGTGGGACAGCCCTTTCCTTCTGACATTTCACCTCTCTGCCTTTTTGCTTTTTTGAAAATGGCTGAGGCTGCCTCTTGGGGCTTTTTTTATGGATGTTTCTCATTGCTGGTTTTGCAGAGGAGTGCTTGATCAGAAGACCATGTTTCTAGTAATTATGCTTCATATGGACCTGTTTTCTTATGCATTTAATAGGGTTCTGTCTTTTCAGCTTGTACTTGGCCTGAACTCTTGAGCAAATTAAATTGTGTCAGGGGCCTTCCACAAGTGAGATGGGCATTAAAATCTTTGATCTTTCTCTGGGCAATTATTGTGACCAGGTGAGGAAGAGGAGACCATTCAGTGAGCGATGCAGGGCAGAGGCGTTAGGACCCCTTCATTAGCAATGCTGAAGCTCTGTATTCTGAGTTCCTGACTTCAGTAGCCCACTCAGGCAACAAAGTGACCTGCGGGCTTTGAGCAGTGCCTGAAGACACCCCTTCAAGGAGTTCTGTTTAACCGGGTGGCTTGCCTTTTAGCTCTGCTGAGAAAGCCATTTCTGAAGATGAGAAAAAAATTCCCTCAGTGCACCTTCTAATTGTTCATTTAGGAGCAGAACTTTCCTCCAGCTGGGAGGGCTTAAGGCTGCTCTAAAGTGCTAATTAAAAGTAATAGTGATAATGAAAACAGATGTTTTCAAGAAAAGTAAGTGGTATTGGGGCACCAATCTGCTGTCCCTGGCTTCTCTGAGGAAGAGTGCAAGCTGGTGTCCTCAGCGCTGCGTTCCGAGGGGCCGGGGAACGGGCTGCTTGGGCAGACAAGGATGGGTGGTGGTGGTGGAGCGCGGAGGCGCTGTGTGCAGCTCACGTGCTGCCTTCCAGCGCCGAGCGGGGAGGACTGGGAGCACGATGGTGGGACCGTAAGCCTGGGACACGGGGGAGCAGGCTGGGGGCTGCTGGCCATGGGGTAGTCCAGCATCACTGGAGCCTTCACAGGATGAACAATAAATAATGCTGAGAGCAGTGGGGTGTAGCATGGCTTGATCCACAGCAGAGTCAGTTGGGTGCTTCACAGTGGTTCCCAGTAGCTTCACTCTGTCACTGCTGCCATCATCCTGGGGGCAGTGGCTTTTGCAGGGGAAAAAAAACACTGCAGGGGGAAAAAAAAAAATCGTTTCTCTTGGAGCTGTTTCATCCTTTTTCTCTGTAGTTTCAGTATTCAGCTGAGATGGTTTTGAGTGGGTTTTTTTGTGGATTTTTAAATGTTTTGTTTGGGTTTTTGTTTGTTTGTTTCTTTTAATATGAGCACAGCCTTATGCAGTAGGTTACAATCTTTTATGGGAAGTCTTTGTTATCTAGGTCCGCCATGGCTAGCAACTGCCGTTACCGTAACGCACTAATTACCATGCCTGGTACTAAAGCAGTTTACATGGGGAGCTTGGAGCTATTCAGCTAAGGTTAGTCTCTGGCTTAAGAGGCTTTCTGCGGTAGCTTTCTGAGCACAGAGGTATTAACAACACAGAAGACAGAGAAGACCACTTGAAATTTCATCGACCCTTTTTGGCTGCTGTGTTGGGGTTTTTTTGTTCTGTGTTTAAGAGATTGATCTGTCTCTCCCATTGCCTGGTCTTGCTGACTGTAAGTGGTGACCTTTCCAGGCCTTAGTGGGGAAGTGTGGGTGTCTGAAGGACGGGCTGGCTGTTCAGCAGTCGTCTTCGGGACCATTGTTTGACTTGTCCTCTTATGCTGTAGAACTGCTAGAAAGTTAATATATTCTGTGCAGTTTTCCATAGGTGACCAGAGGATTTACTGCCTCATGTTTGTTACTTGTCCCTCCTTGACTTCTTAAGCTGTTCAGGTGCTCTGTCTGTTGTTGAAATGTCCTGTTTCTCTGATCATATGGAGGAGGAGGAGAACAAAATTGTTTAAGGCTCTGAATAATTTTTTGGAATATTGTTTTAGAACAGGAAGGGGAAAAAAAAAATCCCAATAAGGCTTTGGGGAAGTGCCTCCACCCTTGGTTCATCTCCCAGGAGGACCCTGCAGGGCGCTGCTCCACGGACTGTGTCTCGCCGCGAGCAAGCTGTCGTGTCACGCTGGCGCTTTGCTCGCTGGGTGGCTGAGAAGCGTGTGTAAAACAAGAAGCTTCATGTATAGAGCTGAGGGGCCTGTGTTAGCGCTTCAGATGGAGCAGTCAGCTTTCAGAAGGCCTGCAGATGTGGAGCTGGGGTTGGCTGTAAATGATAGAGGATTTTCTAGGAAAAACACAGGGTTCCTTGTCTTGGAGAACCTGACGTGCTGGAACTTGGCGCTGGCTGCTGGTTGACTCTTCTGGCCCTGGTGGGAAGGGAGGGGTGGAGGCTGACCTTTTCTAAGGGTGATGGGGAGGAAGTTCTCCTCTCTTTTCTAGATTTTAATAAGAAGGGATTATTTTCATCTTGCTTATATGTAGAATTACTTATAAGAGTCTGAAAGAGCAGCCCCAGCTCTCTGGGACCTCTGTGATGAGTTTTGTGAGGCTCTGCAGTCCATCACCAGTATTGGGGCTGAGGGGAGACAAGTTTTAGAAGGTCGTGTCCAAAGCTCCAGCCTCTGAGACAGCGTCTGGGTGATGTGACGTGTTCACTCATTGGAGTGCTGTTTCGATCACGTTGTCGATTCCGTCATTAACCTTTTACTGCTCTGCAAGCCAGCTGGAGAGGTAAAATGCCATCCCCACCAGTCTGCTGTGACACAGATGTGCATGGGAAGGACCAGCCTGGAA
>NW_010331727.1:23829-30704 GCF_000700745.2 Antrostomus carolinensis
CAGCAGTAGAAGGATGAGAGGGTTGTGAGAACACATAAAGTTTTGTCTGTCACTCTGAAGAGCTTGGCTTGAGAACCCTTTGCTGACTATGCTTATGGAGGCTAGAGCGTGAGCCAGAAGCACTGTTGGTGATCTGATCCAGGTGGAGGCCAGCCCACAGTAAGATTGCTCTGATTGGTATGAGGTTTATTTTGCAAATCTCAACTGTGATTACTTCGTGAAAGTGACCCAGTGCATGAGAGCAGCCAGCCAAAACGGGGGAGTTAACACCAAGTACTGCCTGCAGTCTGTATGGTCCTTTGGGTTAATGTGGAGATGAAGCTGTCAGAGCCTTGTCCATACTGGCAGATAATGGGACCCATACTCCAGAATTAGTGCCCAGAGAGCTGCTGACAGAACCCTGGAGCTTCAGCCCTTGTTCAACTCATTTTCAGCTGTCACTTGGCAGTGGTGGCAATGTGGAGCCCAGTTATGTTCTAGTTTCCATTCGTGCTGATGGAGAAGTAATAGATGCTGTTGCCAGAGTAGATATAATCTGGCAGTTTGCGTTTTGCTTATCTTCTGAAGGCCAGTTGGTGCCTATTACTGCATTTAATTCAAGAGAAACTTTTTGGTATTTGAAGTGACTTCACAATCAGAATGTTGTCTTGCTTTATGCTGGTGGATCAGTTGCTCATCTTGCAGGCACCCGGTGGCAGGTGACAAGCTGCTGCATGTTCCTCTTTTGAGGTGTGGCCTGTGTGCACCCAGTGGTACACAGAGGTGGATTTCCCAAACCGAGTATATCTGGAGTTCAGACTTATAAAAAAGAATTCTTTTAATGCGTTGCACAATAATTTAGGCCCTGAAGGGAAAAATTCTGTTAAACCTTCTTAAAAGGATATAGAAAACTAGAAAGTCTAGAGTAGAGGAAAAAAAGGTGATTGAAATACCGAAGAAAATGTTTTGGAGTGGAAAGTTGAGGAGTTTGGGTTTTCAGCTGATCAGAAGGAGCATCCAGAACTGAAGTTACAAGTTTGGTAGTTGAGCTCTTGCTTCCCTGGAAGGGGATGCTCCAGTGAAAGGCGAGCGCAGGGGTGTGTGTGAGAGTGAGACCACGATACGAGGTGATGATAAATAGTTCAGGGACTGTGTCTAGTAATGTGACCTTGTCCATCCCAGCAGCAGCTTGGAGGTGAAGGTGGCTCGGGGTTACTGCTTCGGCACAGCAGAGTGTGGAGGGCTCTCACCAAGGTTCAGGGGGGCTTCAGGCAGATCGTCACATTATGCCCTGGCAATTCTTATTTTTGTAAAAAGCTCTAGACAGCACTAGGAGCATCTTGCAGGCACCCTGCAATTATCATAATAAACAGTTTTATCATCTGCTTGGCAATCAATAATGTGGCTTATGCTGCTTTAGTATCTCACTGGTATTGATTACCTTAACAACTGTGCTGCGGTCAGCTTCTGTTAACCCGTGCTCTGCTGATGGGGCTTGTCCGTCCTGCTGCAGGGGGCCAAAGTCTCGGCTTTCAGCCTGGGTACCTGCCGAAATTTAGCAGCAGGAGAGGTCAAACCCAGCTGCAATCAGAGAGGCTTGGCAGAAGGATTTTGATCCAGGAATGTAGAATTGAGTGCCTGGTATTTTAAAATAGAAGGATGGAAATGTGATTCTCGGTTTGGGCTCACGTGAGTTTGGAGTGTTGTGCGGGGCTTTGTCAGAAGGGGTTCCCCCCCAGCAGCACGTGCCCCGAGCCCCCTGCCCTTGCAGGATGGCTGCTCCCCTGCAGCAAAGCCGTGATGCTTTACTGGGGACCTGGGCTCCCAACGGCACTGGAATGGGAGGATGCACTGGACATCCTCTTGGCTACTTCTGACTCTGCTGGGGCCCCCTGAGAAGCGGCTGACATCCCAGTGTGCCGGCACCTTGCACCTGCTTGGCCTGCCAGGGAAAGGCTGTGGCTGGGAATTGGCACATGCTGTGGGTCTCCGCTGACCCCCAGCAGCCAGCCGGGCTGAGCCGGGGGTGCCACGCGCTGCTGCCTGCACCAGAGACTTTGTTTGAGCTAAGTGAGCCCTTGGGGGCGTTTTGACAGCATTGCCTCTGCTTCCGCCAGAGCAGTTGGTGATTAAGAATATCGGGTTAGCAGCTTACTCCATTTTGGGAGGAAGAAAGATGACTCTATGTCAGCAGCCAGATGGGACTTAAGGTAAGACGGGACTTTCTGGGATTTGGGTGTACCTAGATAGTTGGGTCTTGTGGCCCAGTATTTCTCCTAATGGAATTTCCCATCATTTACTGCCCTGCTGATTTCTGATCAATGAAAATAAAATTGCATTGCCTCCTGAGAGGCTCCATGTATGGCTACAGCCTCCAGCTGTGTCAGTTCCGGTAAGATAATCTCATCAGGCGTGCAGGAGAGGGTAATAGGAAATAAAAATAAAACCCACAATTAGCAAGAGGCCAAGCAGCAGAGTAACGCTTTCAGTCCTGGAGGTCTGGAGAATGGTGTGCAGCACCGTCCTTCCCCCTCGCCAGCGGTGCCTGCATCCTGTGCAGGTGTGCCGCGGTGCGGCCCTCCCCGAGTTCGGGAGGCTGTACGGACCCACCGGACACATGCTCTGAAACCCATATTTATCTGAATCTGTGTCAGCTCTCCCTTGTGAGATGGTTAAACTTTCACAAGAGGTGTGTTTGTTCTGAAGTGTAGCAGGGATAGAGCAGCTGATAGAGGGGCTGTGAACTGTCGACTAGGAGAGCGTGAACTTGAGACTTTGAGCCGTTGAGCAGTGTGTGGTTATTGACTCGTGTTGGTTGCTGCAATCAGAGGGTTTATTTTGACCGGATAAAGAAAATACTGAGACTGTATCTGAAGTCTAGAGCAGGGTGCTGTTTTGGTAGCCGATGAGTGTGGAGATGTTGTTTACAGGAGCTTGGGGCCTCTTGGATCTGCTAAAATTTGCCTAACAGGCACTTGAAATGGGAATGTTCCCAACCATATTGGCAAGTCCTTTACCTGTTAGAGTTCTAGGTTTTTTGGGTTATCTTTTAGTGATACAGCTGTGACTGATAAAATTTACTCCATGCTAAAACACTTTAAGAGCCGATCTGCACACACATCCCGGTGACCTTTGCCATGGGGTTTTGCAACACCAGTGTGTAATTCAGAACTGAGGTACCAGACAGCCACAGTGTTTGTCTCAGCAACCAGCAGGACGGTTACTGAGTGACCTGAGGCCGCTCAGCCTGCTCTCCTCACCCAAAGCGTCGGCTTTCCCGAAGGGTGGGAAAGACTGACTGAGCCTGGGACCAGGCAGCGTGTCGCTTCCTAGCAAGGTCTGGATCTGAGCCCTGGCAGAGGAGATCTGCATGACTTGGGAATCTCGCTCTTACCCTCTGCTTGGCCCTTGACACTGGTCTGGAGCACAGATGTTGTTTGGGTAAATGAGCAGAAGGAAGGAGCAGGACATCTCCATGAGGTGTGAGCCTCCTGTGGAGAGCATCGCTCGCAGAGCACAGTCAAGCTGTGGAGCGTTGGCTTGTTGGGCTGGGCTACCACGGGTGGGCTGTGTCCGCCCCTGAAGCCGTGTCGCAGGGCTGGCTGAGGCTTTGCAGTGGTGGTTGTGAGAGGTGGCTCTTGGAGGAGCAGTGCAGTTGCCTCCAGTGTTTCTGACGGGGCGGGGCTGCTCTGCGTGTGGAGTGACTGGAAGATGGGAAGTGGATGAACCCTCAGCAGAACCACCAAAGCCAGCTGGAATCCCTCACTTCAGGAGTCATGCTGTGGTTTGTGTCCCGTGACCTTGCTGTGAATGCTGCACTTTCTTCTTGGAGTCAGGAGCAGCGCTCTGGCGATTCAAATACCGTCTTTGATTTGTTTATATGTGTCTTCATCATGTTTGAAACTTAGAACGATTCAGGGCTTCTCTCTGAACAAGCATCCCTGTGGGTTAGGTGGGTGTGCGTGCTGCCTGGTGCAAGGTCTTACGGGTGTCACTGCCCTTTGTAGTAGGGCCCAGGTGGTCCAAAGGGAGCTGGGGTAGCTCTTACTGGTACAGGCTGCTGGGGGGGCTGCGAGGGTTGAGAACGCAGGAGGGGGAAAGGGCGAGCTTCAGCATGCGGCAGGAGGGAGGAACTGCAAGGGCACAAAGGTATGGGGGGACTTGGGGGACCATGGAGTCCATGTGACAGAGCAAGGCAGTTTGTCCTCGACAGCTCTTTGGTTAGTTTTGGGCTTAGGTCAACAACAGGGCTCTGAAAATGCAAACCAGATGCAAATGTAGTTATTTATGCAGCAACATAGGCTGGAAACAGCATTTGACAAGAAACGTTGGGTTTTTGGAGCAAAGGGGTGAATTTCGCAACTGCAGAGTCATGGAATGTGTGATGTTTTGAAACAAACCAACGTGGAAACAAAATCTGAAACTTCTGTGGTGTCCCACGCAGGAGGAGAGGTTGGTGCAGGACGTGAAAACAAGCTCCGTGTCCTGGGGACGAGTAAATGCCACGCGGCTTACAAGCTGGGCAAGTGCTTTGCTTTGTTTTGTAGAGCGAAATGTGACTTAAGCTAGTTTACTTCTGCTGCAGAATACTTTCACTCCAAAGAGTCTCTCTGGAGGAATAAACGCTCTTTTCCCCAGCTGCTCACTTAAACCCCTCTGGCACTCCTCTGGATTACTCTGTTCTCAATGGCAGTGGGTTGATGATTATATAAATATTTTTGTGTGTAGTACAGTAGCTGGCTCAAGGGGATCAGCAAACTTGGAATAATAGTTCATAACAATATGTTTTCTGAAAAACTGCCTGAATCTTGTATTACTCTCATTGGCTCAATTTTAGCTGGTGTGAAGGACAGAGGGAAAAATGTGGATAATGTAGAAGGTTCACCTTTTCAAGGAGACCCTTTCTCTTAGTTTCATGCCAAGTGCTTGAGCCCTACAGCTTTCAGTCCTGTTTTGTTCGGCATTTCCTTTGCTTCCTGCTGCTTGAAAAGCTGTTTATGCTAATGACCCTGTGAAGATCTGAGGAACTGGCTGTGCCGATGCATGTGAGCTCGTGTGTCAGAGAGCACTTGCATTTTCTGTCCCATTAATGAGCGTGCGCAGTGCAGCCCTTGTTTGTGTTGTCAGCGTGCCAGCTCTGGAGCGCTGTCGGCCGCCAACAGCAAGCCCTCCATGTGCTTGTCTTCCTGCTGGGAGAAGACCATCCTGTCCTTTTGAGGTGCCTGATGAATCTCTCCTTTCTGTAGACCACTGTGTGCTACCTCATCCTCTTCTGGGACCTCGTGCCCTTCAGGACCCAGTGACCAGAATCCCTCAGAAGGGAAAACATGCAGTGTTCACAGGGACTTCCTTCCACAGAGGCAAGTGAATTCTTGGCTTTGTCAGGATAGCAAAACAGTTCACAAGGACTTGAAGCCCCAGGACTCTTGTCAACGGGTGTTGGATCCTGTGGGTCAGTGTTGGCTGGATCCTTCTTCCACCAGCGAGCCGGTTTGACTTGCTAATTCCACTCCCGGTGCACTGGCATTGGACATGGCCATGGCTTCCAGCTGGAAACAACAGTCTGGCACTGAGCAGTGTCTGCAGAGAACCTGTAGGAGAAGTCAAAACTGAGCTTGGGCTTTTGCTTGGTGAAGCCTAACCGCAGAAGAGGAAGAAGGCTAGATGTAGAGCTTGTTCAGGATTTGGCAAGATTGATACCTCGTTATGAATACTCAGCAAACCACGTTTGTTGATGAGGCAACTCCACTGTCATCAGGTGTGTGCCAAAACACAACTTGGTCTTGCTTGGAAAGGTGCAAGATGTGACTTGCTATGTGAAAGAGGAAAATTAGTTTATAATTTCTTCTTTAAAATGTTGAACTTGGCAAATAAATCTCAGTATTTTCAAGGGTTTTTTTGGCTAGGAATTGCATAAGAGGAATCCCAAGGCACTAAGATCGTAAAATGTTGATGGAGACCCCCAACTAGAAATCATTCTTCAAGCTATGCATCCGCATTTGCTATTATGCCTAAATTTTGGCTCATAAGTACCATTTTATTCTAATATTTCAAGTCCTGTTACAGAATCTTCAACACTTCCCTTAGTAGTGAGAATACCTGCCAGCCTTTTGGGCACCTTAATGAATGGGAGAGAGCTTGAATCTGTATCTTCAGTTTAAGTTTGAAGAGAAAAGCATTTTATGAAGCTGGGAATTGAAACTATCTCTGTGTTGCTACCAAACTTGAATATCCAACCCTTGTTGTTTAGGAAATTTAAAAAGATCTTTCTATTCTAGGAAGTGATTTTTCCACATATTTGTGTGATAACAGCTGCTGTATAAATCTCATAAAGTGATAACATGCTCATGCAACCTTATTTTACCCTCTTATGTGACCATCTTGCTTACTAAGTGAGGCAGTGTGTGATCATCTAATTAAAGACAGTATCATAATGCATATGCATAAAGGAACAAAATTAAAGTTGCTTTGGCAACATACCTTCTGTTCTTCCTTAATTTTTGAATTCTCGATCCCAGGTAATGATTTTTATCGTATCTTTCCATATGCAATTTCCTAAGTGTTGCAAGAGTGCTTTGTGGCACGCCAGGTGCAGGGAAGCGACACAGAAAGCTTTGATGCTCCGGGTTCCTTGTGTCTCTGCTCCAGACGGATGTGGTAATTGCCTTGCTCCCCCCTCCCAGGCTTCCTGCTCCCGGGAGCTTTAAACATACCTGGTCCTAGGGATCACGAAGTATGCTCAGCTGCCTGGTCACCTTTGGTACGTCCATGCCTAGTTTTTAGGCTGGGACAAGTGTCATCAAGTGCCATTCCCGAGACAGGAGCTTCTTGGCTGACCTCAACATTAGCATCTTGCCACGCTCTGCCCTTCTGAAGACATTTGAAAAGGCCAAGCT
>NW_010331727.1:30729-31105 GCF_000700745.2 Antrostomus carolinensis
TTGTCCCAGGGCATCCAAGCCTGCCTTTAGTCCTTACGCTGTCTTTGTCCTCTTGGCTCTGTCCCTTTCTGCTTCCCCTGTGGAATCACCAGCACCTGTGCTGGAGCTGACCAGGGGGAGTCCCTCAGCTCATATTTATGGTATTGATTTATAGAGCGTCTGTTGGCACAACAGGTAGGTGTGTATTTACAAAGTTTAGAGGCCATTGTACAGTTCTCTCCAACAGGAACCACTCCAGTTCGATTGCTGGCTGTGAACGTTTGCCTGAGCCGAGCCTTTTGTGGAGCCATGGCAAAAAGCTGAAGAGACTCGGCAGGAGCCAGAGCCTCGGCCGCTTGCCTGGTGCTCCAGGAGCAGACCCTGCCCGTTCCAGGGC
>NW_010331727.1:31185-31519 GCF_000700745.2 Antrostomus carolinensis
GTGTCTTCCTGGGTAATGGCCATGGATGTAATGCATCTGCTTGTAGCTTCCCTGGCCTCAGCACCCTTTCTTTCATGGTGCCATGTGGGTCATTAGCTGAGGGAACAGTTTCTCACTGTCTCTTTCTCCTTTTGTTTTCCTCCTTCCTCATTGCTTCCAGTCTTGGTTTACTGCCAAACAGCCTCTTGTGAAAGGGCCGCCTAATTAACCCTGTGCTAATTAACAATTTAAAATTACACAGCACGGCTGTTCATATTTAATTCTCGGGAAGCCTGGGCAACAGCAGGAACCCCTCCTCCCTCCCGCTCCTGTCCCTGCTGCCCGTGTGTCCCTG
>NW_010331727.1:31617-31912 GCF_000700745.2 Antrostomus carolinensis
GGGGATGGGGCTGTGGGCAGTAAGGAGGTGACAGGATTGACACAGGGATTGACTCCACTTGTGTTCTGGACAGAGCGTGGCTGCAACCACCGACCGGGGTTAGTAGAAACTCCTGATGGAAGCGTGGGACACACAGTGCTGTGCTTCCATTTACACTGAGCCACCCATGCCAGCCCACCTCTGCTCCTGCCCTGGGGAGCCCTCCCTGCCCTGCGGGGTCTGTGCTCCAGACGGGTCCCCAATCTGCTTGGAGGGATGCACGATGCAGCGATGCTGCAGGGAAGGAGTGGGGCTT
>NW_010331727.1:32007-35692 GCF_000700745.2 Antrostomus carolinensis
GGAGCACAGGGAGTCTCCAGCGCTCAGGCTGTTCTCTCTGTAACTGGAGTTCATTGATTTTACGGGAAACCATGTTTACAGACAGAGTGCTGATCGACCTGACGAGTTGACTTCTGCCTCCTTAAGTAAGAACTACCTTTTCTTATTGACTGGCTGACAAACAGAGCGGAGAGGGCAGCGGGTAGGGAGAGGGCGGGAGGAGCAGGCGGTCTGTCCTCGCAAGCTCTCCTTTCCCACACTGGTCATGTAGGGGTGGTCTGGGATGGAGGAAGGTGCAGGGCCCGTAATAGCGGACTAGTAACTACATCGTATTTCTGCGTAGTCTGGTTTGCTTTAATGAGGAGATTGCTCCTTTCTGTTTAAAGGGATGATATCCGCAGTTTCTGTGCGAATAGGAACAAATATTTTTGTGCTCCTTCTCCCTCAGCATTGTTCCTCAGGATTAGCTCTGGCGATGAACCAAAGAGGCAAGAAGAGCTTGGGTTTGAGCAGGGGCTTGGCTTTTGTCCACGGCCTCTGCCTGGCCACATTTTGGCTGTGGGTTTTCCCACCTGCCCTGGAGGGGAGGAAAAGGAGAGGAGAGAAGATTCCTTTGGAGTAGCACCTCCTGAGCTGGTTAACTTGGAGCAAGTAGGGGGAGAGATGTTAAAGCAACCCAAGGCCGAAAAGCCCACCAATTAATTGGTAAGCGTTTGCAGGTTTGCCTGGCCTGGCTGGGAGAAGAGATTGGTTTTCTTGTCAATAAACAAGTCCCCAGTGCAGCATCAAAGCCGCAGTCCTTTATCAATCGCAGCCTCCTCTTCCCGCATGTTCCTGTAACTTACCAGGCATTTATGACATTGATTTTACAATCAGGCTGTTAACCCTCCCGCCCCAGCAGCCCCACCAACCCTTTTGCCCCAACTGTCAGTCAGGCATCTTCCTGCCAATCAAAAGTTCTTGCTGACGGGGACGCTCGGATTGATGCTGTGTCTCGCCCAGACCTGTTTCCTGGGGCTGCGCTGGCAAAGCGAATGCTCTTTGTCTAAAAGCATGTGTGGGGTGCTGTTGGTCCAGATTGCATTTGGAAGTCTGCATAGATATTCCCAAAACTTTTCTTGTCAGAAGTACAAGACTTGTGGAGTCTCTTATTTTACTCATATTTTTCACCCAATACGAATTTGTTTCGGTTTCATTTGGATTGCAGTTGTCAATGCAAAAGGGAGCATTGAGAGGGAGAGAGTGTGTCCTGTTGTGAGAAGGTGAACACACAGCCTCAAACACAGAAGGATCTGGGATCAGTTTAAGGGAAGCACATGGCTAAGGACAAACGTTCAGTGGGAGAGAGCTGGTGTGAGTAAGAGCTGTTGCAATGCGGTGTTGAAGCGTCACTTTAGCTAAGGTGAGCAAAACTGGCTGATTAAGAAGACTGAGCCTTTTGGCAACAGGATTACGGCACTCTCCTTTCTTACCCCACTCAGTGCACTGGGTTATTTTTATTGCAGATCAAATCACTATTTATTCCCAGTGAGCCACAAAGACAGCTGTGTATGGCACAGAATCGAGGGAAGGTGGGAACTGGAAATGCCATAAGGTCATGACACCACTGCCCCTCCATGTCCTTCCATAGGCATCCTCGCCACCCTTGCTTTGAGAAATGTTACTTTCTACCTTCACAGGTAGTTGTAAATACTTCTTCTCAAGCTTCATCAGCAGTAAAGCAGGACAAAAACCTGCTTTGCCCAGATACCTTCAAACAGGCATGCCCAGGATCCCAGTCTGGTGGTCAGCAGTGTGAGAGATCTGACTGGTGTTGGTCCTGTCCCACTCCTGCCCACGGCTCAGGAGCGCAGGGTCTGGGTGCAGGGGAGCATCACTGGTGATGCAGGGAGGAGGACAGACAGAGGACACATCCCCCTGCTTCCTCTCTGCTGGCATGCTTTCCGGTGCTAGCGGGTAGAGCTTTTTCTTTCCTTTGCAGCAGGAGACTTGCCAGGGCAGGGGAGGGGGCATCAGAAGCTGTAAAATAATTGAAGAGTGTGCAGGTACTAGTAACCCCCAAAGGATCTGCAGTATTTGGAGGATAAGGGAGAGAGATCCCCTTCTCACCTATGGGGTTCATATCCATTCTAACATACTGTTACTAAAGTTAATGTATAATATCACAGAAATTATAAATTTCCATTGTTGTGGATGAAGAGGGGTTTGGAAGAAGTGAAGGTGTATAAATGTACACGCATCTGACATGCATTTAAGTACATGCATCTGTCATTACACAGACATAATTATGTAGGAAACAGTATAAAGGGAAAATACAAACACGTGAAGGCAAATCAGAGAAAGTATGGATGGCAAATAAACTGGCAGATAATGAAACCAGTAAAAAAAGAGATAACGTTGAATATTGTTCCATTTTATTTTGCTTCAGCGAATTCAGGCAATTCATTCAGTGCTGCTGTGGCGTCACCTGCTTTGCAACTGCTCCGGTGTTCTCTGGCAAATTTTCAGTTCTCTTTGTACTTTTTTTCTCTTTCCCCGGTTGCTGAAGTACCAGTTGCACGTCTGCAGCAGCGAGTCCCCGGGCGCTGGCACGCTCGCGTGTGGCGTGGGCTGGGCAGACGGGTGGGCGAACGGGCCGTTGTCTGTGGCTGGCACCCGGCTCTGCAAGAACTCACAAGGATTGTCCTTGGCTCGTGGACTCCAACCGAGCTGGAGAGTACTGGAAACACTTTCAAACTATCGTTAGAATATTTAAGGTTTAGACAGCAGCAGAGTTTGTCAAAACACTACTAGTATCTGTTGAAGGAGACCAAAAGTGGCAGCGGGCTGCTGGTGAGACTGGAGCCTTTGAAGGGAGAGACCGAAACCCCTGAGGTGGCAGCTGGTCTGGACACCAGTCTGCTGGGTGCAAACGAGGGGTCCCGGACTGACAGGCTGATCCAGCCAGAGCTCCAGCACTGTGCGCTGCCTGGAGCATCTCAGAGCTGAAGCAGGAACTACCTGGAGGATGCTCAGGTAAGAGCAGCTTTGAGAAAGCTGTGGTAAATGAGAGAGGTTTAAAGAAAGACTTAAAATAATTTGTATAACTTTAAATTCATTATTTGGAGTAAATCCCACTGAGTCTAAGAGTAACAGCATATTGTTACATTAAAACCTGCCTTGTCCCACAGACCCTTACCCTGAGTACTGGCACAAACGCACCCCAAGCGCATGTTCAGTTTTGGAATGGTCTGGCAAGCAAAGTGGCACTTGTGTTTAGTTGGCAGAAGATAAAATACTGTGGAAAAAATCCTGTGTGCCACTGATGATGATGGATGTAGAGCATGAGTCTTTCCTTGTCTCTTGGTTCACAGATTGTAAAAATATGGTGAAGGTGGCTTCTGCTTGTACAGTTTTTCCTCAGCTGTTTTCTGTGGATGTTTTGTATCTGCATACCCAAGGAAATCTGTGGACCACAGGTTAAAAATCACTTTTACAGATGAGGTAATAGTGCTTTAATTTCTGCTGGTGTTTCCTCCCATGTGGCTTGTGCAGGAGCTCTCTGTAGGAAGCAGACTATAGAAATGCTTCTTTGCAGACAGGATTCTTGGTAGGCTTGCAGCTGGACTGGCAATCTCCTGCTGATTTGTGGTCTGCATTACAATGCTTCTGCTCTAACGGTAGCACTGCCTAATCTCATCGGTCTGTAACCTGGAAAAGCTGGTCC
>NW_010331727.1:35706-36605 GCF_000700745.2 Antrostomus carolinensis
TGCTGAACTGGCTCTGTTAGGATTGCAGCATGAGACGCTGGCAGGGTGCAGCGAATAGGTTCAGGCAGTGGGGAGCTGGCAGGGCGCAGCAAATGGGTTGAGGCAACCGGGAGCCTGGACACTGGCCATGCTCAGCAGCCTGTGCTTGCTGCCTGCCTGGCAGTCCGTGGGAGTTCCTAGGTCTCGTATGTGGTGGCACAGAAACAGTGGGAAGGGTGTCCTTCCTTCTCTAGGACCCGTGCCGGCCCTGTGCCTCTGGGGCCAGAGGAAGCCGTCGGTGTGCAGAGGCTGGGCCTGCAGGCTCTCTGGGAGCTTTCTGGAGCGCGGTGGGGTGGGCTGACCGCTTGCCGATCCTCGGGATGGACCCTTGTCAGATCTGGAATTTCCTGTTTGGTTAGTCTCTGCATTTAAGCTCTGTTCAGAACACAGCAATTAAGTCTCCTGTGCATACCAAATGCTGTTACTCCGAAATCTTTGTGAGCTGCTCTGGCTCTCCTGGTCTGCCACGGAGGTGCCTGTGGGGTGGCTCTGGTTCTGTGCTCCCTGCACCACTGACAGAAGGGAATCACCCAAAAGGAACAGCATCTGGCTTAGGGAGCCACAGAGTAAATTTTTTGCAAAGTTTTAAAGCTCCAGCGCTGTCCTGTTGTAGCATCTTAACTCTGTTTCTGTCAAAAGCTTTTCTGTTACATTTTTGTTTGATTTTCGTTTGTTTCCTGGAGATATAAGGCTTTGGAGGCAGCAGTGCAGGTCCTATGATCTTCCTGCTCAACTTCAGGGCAGGTGCTGGGGGAGGTTTTCGCCACCTTCCAGGTCCCTTCAATTTGCCTCTTGCGTTGTGCTTCCGTCGTTATTTCCGTTGCCCGTTCCCAGCGCTGCGTGACCCGAGGCCAGGCAGT
>NW_010331727.1:36734-36960 GCF_000700745.2 Antrostomus carolinensis
GGTCCGGGTGCAAGGAGCCCTCCGTGCCGGCCCTGCCATGGAAGGCTGTGACTCGCCCGTCATCCCTGGGAAGGACAATGGGTGCGGCATCCCTCAGCACCAGCAATGGACTGATCTCAACAGCGCGCACCTCCCCGACCCGGCTGGCAGCATGGAGCAGCCCACGGCCGAGAGCCGCGGCCCCCTGGACAGCCTGAGGGTCCCTTTCCCCGAGCGCGTCCCCGAG
>NW_010331728.1:0-12037 GCF_000700745.2 Antrostomus carolinensis
GGTCCCCGCTGCCTCCGGGAAGTGCCGGCCCCTGGGCTCCGGAGGGAGAGGGATAGCGGGTGGTAAATGCCACCCCCGCGCCCGGGCCCCCTGCGCTTGCTGTCAGACCCCCCGGAGGAGGGGATGGGGAGAAGGAGGCGTTAGGGTGCACATCAGCTGGGGGGGACCATCAGCGGAGGCAGGGTGGGGTACCATCGCGGGGGGTGAAGGACAGAGAGGGCAAAAGAGTTGGCACGGACTGCGGCGTTGCCTTTCCCTTGGGAGCTGGGGCGCTACGGTACTGCTGCCTGCCAGGGGAGCAGGGGTCACATTGCCACTGCCTGGGGACACTGGCGGGAAAGAAGGTCCCTCATCCTTTTGAGGGACCAACCGTTGCCTTTTGTGATGAGGCCCTCACTCTTCAGGGTATCTGCCGCTAATGTCTAGGGGTGGGAGGTGACACACACCATCAGTCCCTAGGAGAGCATAGAGAGGTGTGTTAGCTCAGGGGCGAGGGGAGGTGAGGATGGGATCCTGCTGGGATGGGATGGATTCGCAATTTCCAAGGAGTCCGTGTCCTGAGAAGGGCTCATGATTTGCAGGTGACTGTAATATTCCTCAGCCTAGTCTGAGAAATTATTTTCTAATGGCAAATAACAAAACATAAATCAAAGCCAATACTGAACCTCAAGCTGCACACCATGTGGTGGATTTTCCAAAGAATGTGCTTTTTTACGTTGGACAAACACACCCAGGAGCAAGCCTGTAAGGTACCTGTGCGCCTCTTTAATTAATTTGTCCACAGAAACATTCTAAGCTTACTTGTGTAACCAGAAATATATTCTGAAAAAATCACTGCTTTATCAGCAACATTGATTTTTGTGGCTGCTGCTTCATTGAACAGGATTAAATGCGTGAAGAGCTATCCAAAACATGTTATTTTTGGCTCCTGACTCAAACTGTACTCTGTATAGAATTAGTCTTTTCTCCTGGACTTACCTCACATGCTAACACAACAGTGCCTGCGTGACCAACTCACCAGCCAGTTTTGCAGTGTTTATTTCTCCGAGGAGAACATCTCTGCATCTCGCTTAGTATCTCTGGGGAGAGGTAGAGCAAGCTCCATTCTGCTGATGGATCATCACAGCAAAGTGATGTGGGCTGGTACCTATCTAAGATCAGCAGAGGTGGTGCTTGTGGAGTGTTTGTGTCACTCTGTTTGTGTGAAGCTCAGCGTCTGAAAACCACAGTGTATATTTTGTGCACTGTCTTTGATGAAAGCTGCAAGTGTTCTGCACCTTCAGAGCCAGAGCTTGGAGAAGGGAAATGGTCAGTGAGACAGTGAAAAGAACGTGTGTATTGAGCATCTGCAGGAAAAAAAAAATCACATTTTATCATTTGCTCGGTGGTCTGTTTTGCACTGTCTGTGAATAACATCAGTGAAACAGAACTAAACCCCAATCTAAACACAGGCCATACTGCATCACACCAGAAACTCATCTTCAGCCATAACTTCTCTGCAGCACTGGCCATAGCAAAAATCTAAGGAAGTCTATGGGAGAAGGACAAGTGTAGGGTGATCCTTCACTGGTTTACTCCTGGCCTCCAGTGATCCATAATGCAAGGGCTTCTGTAAGCATAGGTTGTACGTTTGCATTTAATTGTAGTTCTGCCAAAACAAAGGCAAAACCACAGCTCTCTTTGTTATGAAGTTGTCCAATGTTTTCTTTCAGCTCTTGTCAATATCTATCAATATCTTCCAAATTAATTATTGTATAAATTTGGTAGCCTACCAGCAATGGACTTTGCCATGCAGCCCTGCTGCATTTCCATTATGGTTCATCCAGTTTCATCTAATTTTCACCACAAGCTATCAAGGCAATAATTAACCTATGCCAGTAAAGCCTGTGCCACAGGAGGACTAAATCAAAATCGCTTGTTTCCAGGACCTGTATTTTTTTTGCCTTGATCACTTTCAATAAGCAGATATCTAGTGCAGAGATTTGCCATTTAGCTTTTCTTCAGACCTGTTGCTTGCTAACAGGGTGGGTCTACAAGGGAATCCTGTAATCAGCCTCCAAGAAGGCAATTTGCTGCTCTGTTTCTCCACTGTGATTTGACCTGTCACTCAGGACAAGCTGTCAAAGAAGTAGTTGGAGAGAAATGGCAAAAAAGTAACAGAAAAAATAGGAAAATGTAAAATATTCACACAATTTAAAATAGCCTTTTGCTTTCATAGAGAGACCACATTTCAAATTCGTGGTGAACTTGTAAGACAAGAGAACAAACAAGATGGAGAAGTCCTTGAGAGCAATGAAGACAATGAATTGCAAAAAGGATCTGTATATGAGTTCTGCAAATCTGATTAAATTATTAAATCATTAGAGGCATGATCCTGCAACCTCAGAATCCACCCAGCCATTTTTTATTGCCATCTTCTCCTTTTTCCAAATTTCTCACCTTTATGTATGCCGAGTCCTTTACAAACGGAAAGTTTTTCAGGTGGTCAGTCTGCTCATTGAGAATATACAAGGGGAACTTTCGAGGTCCCTTCCAATCCCCAACATTCTGTGATTCTGTGATTCTGTGAAGTTCTGCCATCTCATATGGTAAGAGACTATATCATATCTGTTATTTCTACAAAGCATTTTAATAATTTTCTGCAGCCCAATGAACTTCTTTGCAAGTTTTAATCACATTCATGTGGCAAGTATACTATATTGCTCTGTAGCATGTGTACTTGGGATTATGGATATAGTGGTTTCATTGTTGGCTTCTCATTCCCTGCCTGGCATATTTGGAGGGTTTTGCAGTGATCGTGGTTATTGCTGAATGAGACATCTGTTTAGTGTATTCTGTGGCGGAAGAGAGATAAATAAAAGTCTAATAAAGGTATACTAGTGCCACTGTTAAAGATCTTTCTTCAACTTCTCCTAAGTGAAGGTTTACAGGAAGTTGATAGGAAAAAACAAAATTTCCCCAAGTCATTTTAAAAAGAATAGCCCAGAGCTGAAGTTGTTGGAGTCGATAAAGGCACTCAAGATTAAACTCTGCTTGAAAGAATATCAGGACTTCAACTTGCCAGACAGAGTTTCCCTAACACACAGAAGACGTTTTCCATAAACACATCATAGGGATTGCTAAAGGAGGAGTATGGTGAATGGGGCAGAGTGTTTGGCTTTGGATCGATGGATAGTAGGTTGTGGACTGTGAGTGGCAAGGGTTGTGAAAGAAGAGGGAGGCTTGCTTGCTTGCATCAGGGTTTCCTGGCCATTACTGGTGGCGTAGAGACAGACAGAGCCTGACAGTTGCAGAGGAGAACTGTGTAGCTTGGTTCCTTCTTTGATGTTGGTGAATGCATGTTCCTCAAGTGTTTATCACACATGAATGTGAAATGATTCTCTTAGATGTTTATTCAGCTTGTGTAAAACAGGCCTCACCAGGGTATGTTAATTCCTTTAACTTGCCAGTCATGGCAGTAGACTGAGAAGAGAAACACTCTGAACTGACAAAATAATTTTCTTCTTTTTATTACATGTTGAAGACTTTAAAAACCTCCTTTTGAATACAGTAGAATATTCAGAATGTATTAGGTTACATGTGTTTCTGTCTGCATACGTTTATATGAACTTGCATATTATATCATGTATAAATTGATTTATCAAGTCTATAGGATGTGAGTGTACAGCCACACACAACCATATTGCATCTATTTTATAGAAATAATTTCCTGGAAGCTGAACAGTCATTTGTTGACCTCCTTATATTTGCGTGGAAATCTTCCAGCACACAGTAGAATATTTTTTAGACACAAAAGCAGCATTAGTTAACAAAAACACCATTATGGATTGGTCAGTGTATGACAAATGTATGTAATGGCACTGCATTTTTTGTGTATTTCAAATGCAAGTAAAGCCTACAAACCTCATCCTTCCACTTCCTTGTTTTTGTAAGTACAGTGACCCAACACATACAAAGTTTGTATTTGTAGTTGTTATAGGTTGTCCTGGGCTAGTAGTAGACCTAGGAAGTCTCCTACTCAAAATGTGAACTTCACAAATCTGACTTGTGTTTCACATCCTTTTGCTGTTAGATCTTCATCTTCCACATTTGGAGAGTGGTGTCAAAGACTCTTCTGTTCTGTGGCCCCGTGTACCTGATGTGCAGCATCACAGCTGTGATGTTTCTCTTGAAGGAGCTTACTTCTTGGCTTCAGTCTAATGCTCCACTCTCCCCTGTCATGGGCTTAGGTGGTTCCCTCCATTGTGTTTCAGAGATACTGTCCATCACATGATCCCAAGCAGAGCTGTCTTGTGTTTTGGAAAGATAATCTAAAGCTGTATGCTCTGATAGCTTTATGAAAAAGAGTATCCTCAGTTATGAGCCTTATGCTGGTGAAGCTCGATGGGAAGACAGCATACACCAAAACACAAGTTGGATATCATAGACTTCTGGAATTCCACAGAGCTTGTGAGACCCTTGAACTTCAACTCTTGCAGTTTGAGTGAATTACTTCTCTATGAAAGGATATATTTATGGCAGTATAAGTGCTTATTTGCAGCCATCCAAAATTATCCTTATCACTTGTAAGAAACAAAATAATCTTAGTCAAACTTTATTCTCCATGTAGTTCTACTGTGGGTAGATAAACTCTTCTCCAGTGTGTTACCTTCCACAGTACCTATTTACAGACATATAGGGAATGTGCTGTTTTAAGAAGAGGGAATCTACATAAGAACCGGTCAACCTTGGGTCGCTTTGTAGTCAGTGGAGAGAAACAGGTACTTGCAGGGAGGGATTAATCTAATTTACTTCAAGTCCTTAAAATGAAATAAGTCCCATTAGAAATGTCTGTCTGGTGCTACAGAGAATCCCTAAATGCCAAACCCAGATGCATGTGTCCAGATGAAGCCTTCTCATGCTGTCTCTCTGTATTTCTCTGTCTCAGCTCTTGCCTTTTCTCACGGGTGGCTGCTGCAACTCTTGGGAGCATGGACTCTCCTGAAGCCATGGGGTTGCACAGCATAGTAGCCAGGAGCAGGCTGTGTGGAAACCCTCTACTCCACGGCTCCTCCCACTTTTGACATCCATGTTTGAATCATTGCTTTTCTGATGCCTTTGGCAGCTTGCATAGGTGAGGTCAGAGCCCTTCAACTCCATTCCTGTCCCAGAGTATGGAAGCTAATCTGTCCTGGTAGACTGAAGTGATCTACTAGATTTTAGTAATCCATTCCTTTTTACTCTGTATTTTCTAACTTTTCCCTCCATTTTTCCAACTTCAATTTTTGTTTGGATGCTCTCCTGACTTTTCCTCCTCTTCTTCAGAGTGCCTATCATTTTCTCCATCACCATCTTCACTCATTGTCTTTGTTTTCTTATCTTCAGCCAGATCACTATCTCAGTAAATGGAGCAATTCTTCTAATAGCTTTTCATCCAGAAGTGTGAGAGAAGAGGTCTGAATCTGGAAGAATGAAGTCTTCCACTTATCGCCACCAAAAGATCAAACTAGGAGTGAAGACAAGCCAGACTGTATCTTCTCCAAATTTTTTGCATTGCCCAGATACAGGGCTAGGAAAAAAAGAATATGCCATAAAGGGACAGCATTTTGTCTGCTGCAGATTAGGAGACTCTACCATCTTGGTCAAGGCACATAAAATTAAATGATAAATTAATCTCACCATAAAGAACAGACTGGGGGAAAATCAATGTTGCAATCAAATAAGATGAGAGAAATTTCAGAATTTTATGCAGATGTCAGGAGACCAATTCTGCCTAGAGATGAATACATACTTCAACCCAATTTTCAGCACCAATTGAAAAAATTCATCAGTTGTACAAGCGATCCCTTTTTCTTCTTGAGAGATTTTAACCAAACTTCCACTTGTTCTTTTTTCCATGACCAAGCTTAGATCAAATATTGAAATAATTTCCTTCATGGTTAAAATAGCTGGAAACCCTCCAGACCCAAGCTGGGTTTTGATGTGATCATCGATATACTTAATGCACAGGCAACAGTAACAACAAGAGATCTTTGCTAAGTAGGATCCTGGCCAGGTTGCTTAAGAAAAAGATGGGGGACTCACTGCAGGCGGAAGGAACATCATTATTATGGCAATATCTGAAGGGCAAAACTATGGCAAATACATGTCCTCCAGCTGTTTTGTCATTAAAATAGCCACAGATTTGTCTTGACCAGGTCACAGAAAGCAGCTTAAATACCCTGGCAAATGCTCATCAGTGTTGTAATCACATAGACACCTCTCCCCCAGCCACCTCTTCGCCTGGCAGGATGCATGCTGAGTAAAGTCCTTTTGCAGCCTTTCTGCTACCCACCAAGAATCTTCAGTACTGGCAAAGGCAGAGCAAGGAAATGTGCCACTAAACCTCCTACTCCTACTTGCATTTTCAGTTTTACTGCCTTTAACAGATGTCCTCTCCTACAGCAATAAAAAAACAGAATGCAGTGTATCTGCCCCAAGTTTCCACCTCATTTGTCCTGTGGAAAAACTCTGTCTTTCATTGCATCAAGTCTCTTCCTTTCCAGCAGTATAATCAACCTCATGTCAGGGAAGATCCTCTTCCTTCAGAAGGGATGGGAGATTCTTTACCACCAATGACCTACATCTTCCTTTTTGGAGCCGAGACAGTGAAGGAAGGCTCCTGAGCCCAATTTGCCTTGCTGCTCCAGGCAGGATCCTGCAGTATCTTTCAGTATAGGAAGCACCTTGCTCTTAAGTAAAGGCAGCAGCAGTTTGGAGGAGGCTGTGACCAGCCTGGATGTTGCTGGGCTTCTCTCTCAGGTACTGCAATCATTTTGGTAGCTGTTGTTCACAAGCCTTGTCCTTTACCATCACCCTCTTTGTGAAGCCACAGTGCCATCGTTTCCCTTTGCCCAGGGTATTTGCCTGGACTGATTTATTTTTGAGTACCATCTTGTTCATCAGCTGGTCCATCTGTGCTTTGGTCAGAGTGATGGTTTTTGCCTAGGGAAGCTCGGCTTTTCTCAGCAAACAACTGAATCATTTGCAACACAGAGTGCTTCCACAGGGAGAAAGCAATCCTACATCTGTCCCTTATTTCAGATATTTTAGAGCAGTTATTTTAAGGCTTGGTTACTAATAATTTTTCTTGCACGTACCTTTTGGCTTTACTACGGTGCTTAATGTGAAAAGTTACTTTAATATACAGGATTAGCAGAACTTGCATGAGGTGCAGCTGTTCTGCATCCCATTAAGTGCAGTTCACAGGATTTATCATTCTTTATACAGACCTACACATACAGAGGCAGACAGTGAGCACAGATACTTGTCTCTCCCAGGGCAACAAAGCTGCAGGACTTATTTCTCACAGACTTAGGGGCTTAGGCTCTGCTCTCCAGGTGTGTCAGGACTGGAGAGGACCTGCAGGTGAGTCCAACTGCAGCTGCAGGTTGTTACTGCTGTGGCCTGGGGACATGGCCTCCTGGGGCTCTGGTCCCTGCTGTCCCTGCCCCAAGGCCATCACACCTGCTCCTGCACAGTCTGTGGGGGCTGGGTTAACCATCTTCATGCGATTTTTAAAGTAAGAGGAAGTATCTGACAAGTTTACCCTGTGTTATTTAGGCAATAGATTCAGCAGAGCACAGATGTTTTTCTTAGAGGAAACTAAAAGGGTTAGGAAAGGAAAGCATTATTGTGAGGAGACACGAGAGTAGGACTTCAGTTGTCTTGTATCTGTGTGTTGGTTGTTTGTTTCCCTGATGTGTGGTGTGACCCAGCAGAAACACATTTTTCTGAGGGATCTGACTGTCCCGTTTTTAGAAACCTGAGTTTTCTGTAGGGGGTTCTGGCTATGGCCCGTGGGGAGTGCATGCACAGCATGGTGGGCCATCCCAGGGGCTGCTGGTGGTCAGCATATAGCAGAGGGGCCCCATCCCAGCCTGGGCTTCTCAGAGGGGAGCAGCCCTGCTCCCATCAGTCACTCTCCCGCCTGGCCAGACAGCACACTGTGCCCGTGGTGGATGGAGAGGCTCTCTGGGAGTCCCTGCCATGATTCCCCAAGCCATCCCCAGAGGGATCAGCAGTCCCGGAGCCAAGGCTGGGGTCAGAGCTGTTTGTTTCTCCCCAGCAAGTTTGCAAAGAACAAGTGGCGTGCACAGCGTTCCCTTGGCCCCGCGCTTGGCTGCAGGGTGCAGCCCTCTCGTTGCCCCTCGGCCTCTCCTGCTGACCTTTTCTCCACCACCGCTTTTTCTCACACAGGGGGTGTTTGTGTGTGGCTGTGAAAGGGGGTCTCCTGTTTGTCCTGTGGCCGCCACCGCACAGCACACACCAAAATGATCTGCAGCAGGGCAAGGGCATTGCCTGGGGACAGTCTCCAAGGCGTGGGGGCTGGCGGCTTTGCCGTGCCTGCCAGCTGGATTTTGGCCACAGCCAGGAGCTCTCAAGCTTGGTGTCCGTGGTGGCAATAGCCCCACAACTGCTGTGTTGCTGCATATTTCAGAAAGCCTCTTCTGCCTCTTCAAAGAGTAACATGATTTAGATCAACAGTCAAATCTTCCTTTGAAGGGAGGAGACCTGCTGAGTGAATTACTGTACTGGTTGCATTTGATAGGGAAAAAGAGCACAGGAATAGGTGTGGGGTGCCTGTCTACTCAGGACTGTCCCAAGCTTGTCTGTAAACGAGGTGCTCCTTTGAGGAAGGTATTTGCAGTCTAAAATAGATACCAAAAATACTTAGACCTGACAGCTAATTCAATGTAAAACATGGCCAGAAGTAGACTGAAAGCCTGGTAAAGACTGCTAATACAGAGTCAAAGTAATGACAAATGTTTCCATTTCCCTGAAAAACAAGTCAAAGAAACACCAAAGATGCCAGTAAAACACTAAAAAAAAATAAAAAAATCTGAAATGCAAATGCACACACAAAGTTGCAATGCTTGAGGATGAAAATCACAATTGTGGGCCTCATGAAGCCTACCAGCATGCAGAATATAATTCACCTGTTTGTTATATTATCTCAGATTATTTATCAGGGATGAATACAACACTCTAGTGCTTTTCTGAGACCAACTCATTCTGCAGATACCTGGTCACTCCAGAAGCTACTGTCAGTGGGCTCTTTGTCTGAGAAGTATGACAGGTCCTTTGCCATCTCTATCACAGCTTGCCATTTGGCACTCCTGGCTCCTTATACATTATTAGGATAGTGAAATTAATCTTCTCCAGTCTGCATTTGTGACACTGTTCCTTGTGTGCTGTGATTTGAATTTTTCAAATTTTTATTAGCACTGATCCATGTTTAACAGAATAAGAGGTGCAGTGTTTTTAGAAAGACGCTTGAATAGTAGCTGATACCTGTAGCAGCCGACAAAGCTATTTTTTCAGAAAAATCAGAATGGAAACTTTAAGAATAGTTTTTGTTTTCTGTGTTTCTTTTACATTCAGATTTTATTTCCCCTTGTTATATGGGCTTGTTCAACACAGGCAATGAGGGCAAGGCAGTAGAAGTTCAATGCCCCTTGACCATGTCCCTTTGGTGTCCCCTCCAGCTATGCTCACAAGTGAGAAACGGGGGAATGTTGTCTCTGCTGCCATAAGAGTGGGGGAAGGCAGCCAAGATGTGAGTGTAGGCAAAAGGAAGAGCTCTGCCACCATGACACCACAGCACCTGCAGCACTGGATGAGGGAAGCAAAATAAAAACAAAGAATAATTACCCTCCATCCCCTCAGTGCTCAGGTAAAGCTGTGCCTGCATGAGCCCCCAGTAAATCCCCACTAAACTGTGTGGGTGCACACAGCCATTCTCCCATCTACCTCCCCTACACACACATTCCTCCCCACTGCCAGCTAATTTTTAACAATTTCCTCAGCTCTGCACCTTCACCAAGTAGTTTTTGCAGGGTAGTGGCCATGTCTGCTGAAAAGTATCTCAGATTTGTGTTGAGCATCATGAGGAATAGTGTGGGATACTCAAGTGGGGCATCTCCCTAGGTTTAAAAGTGTAAAAATCTCATCTGTGTGTTCCTTAACTAACACCTACCAGAAGGCTGAAGTGTTGAACATCACAGTGCCAGAGGAACCTTGTCCAGGGCAGCACAGCATGGTGGGGTTCAGGCATGTACCAGCACCAGTAGACCACTGCAGACTGTGACTGTGCTGGCTTCACTTGGCCAAGTCAGGTACTGTCCCACTTGGAATCAAAGGACATGGAACAGACCCTCCTCAGGAAATGTTGGTGTTGAGCGCATGGGTTTGAGTTGATTTTTCTGCTGTTTAATTTTTTACTTCGCCATTTGTGAAGCTGTATCTGAGAACAAGGCTGAGTCTCCCTCCTGCACAGGCAGAGCTCACTTACTGTGGTTGCTGGAGCAGTGAATGAAAAGGAAGTGAAAGTCACCTTTGTGGTATTGCTGGCTGGATGGTGAGAAACATGTACATTTAACTTCACCCAAATTAGACATGAAGACTATTTCCTGGTCTTTACTTGAAGCTTCATCCCTGCTTACATAGACAGAGCTTGCACACAGAAAATGGTCAAAAAAAGCACCAGCAAATGAGTGCTCGTGAGAAGGGCTTGGGAGAGCTGCACATGCACGTGTGTGCATGTGTGTGCATATCTGTGTGTGTTCACAGGTCTTTTGGTACCGTGACAATACCAGTTTTCACTTTGTCCTGAAATCATGGAGTTATGAAAAACTGGTGTGAGACATAAATGAAGCCCTCAGTATAACTTTTCCCCATTATTTCCTGCTTTTTACATCCCTGAATCATGTAAACAAAAAAGCAACTTATAAAGGTTTGACTTTTCTCAGAGCATTGGGTTCTTCATGTGTCATTTTATCAGCAGTAGCAGCCCAGTTCACAATTTTGGCTAAAACAGAGAAAAGTGTATGATGTCACAACATTTTGAAATGCAACCTGCCTGCATGCACACTGTCCTTCAATCTGTTTTTTGATATCCATCCTCTGGCTCTTCCTTAGGCTCCTCATGGCAGAAACCAACTTCTGACCAGGTGTTTGTAAAGAACCAGGCTCCCTCAGGGTCAGCTCTGAAAGCCTTCTATTTCCACAAGCCGACCATGAGCACACCATTTTGCAGCATTTCTCTCAAGTTGAGTGATCTTGGAGCAGCTCAGACATCAAATGTGAATCAAACTGGAGATAATTCTACTCTTCTCCAGCCCAGAGGAGGGGAGAACTTATGTCCTTCCTGAAATGCTTGTGAAAAAGAGCATATTTTTCAAGCAAGTATCCTTATTCTGTGCAGATTGGAGAGATGAGTCCAAGAGAGCAGAAGACAAAAACCCTGTGACAAGTTTGCATTATTTTTGTGTGCTCTCTCTTGATCCAGCACACAGGCTGACATGGAGGAGTTTTTAACATTGAATATCTCTGTCAGCATTTTAGATACTGAGGCAAATTATTTCTCCCACATGGGGAACTTGTTTGTGACAACTTATCTGGTACATCATGATCTCTCATATATTTTAATACACACTTGCTTGGAAATATATTTATAGTAGGGATATAAAATATGGCAAATTAGGAAGAAGTGAAAGCCACAGAAAGGTGTTCTGGTTAGCACAGCATTCAAAAAAAATTTGAACAATAAAGAGTGTGCAGAACTCTAAACCAGATAAGGTAATTCTTTTACCATGAGATATTTATGTGTGTTAAAATACAAGGGAAAAATCAGGAGCTCAGTGGGTCAGAGGAGAAACCTGACTCCCTTTAGTCCCTTTGCAAATCTGTGAGTGCAAGTGTGTAACCTGTCCCTGGGAGGACAGTAATGCGGCTCCACTCATTACAGCACCTCACTAAAAGCACCGTGGCATGAAAGCTGGAAGAATATGGGCACATGGAGAACAGTGGTGAGCAATGGCCAGCTTGGAAAAGGGAGATATGTGTTGTTTGGGGTTTTTTTGTGGTGGGATACTGTAAAGCTGTACTGAAAAAGAAACTTTAAGACAGGACAATGCTATAAAAATATTTAGCAGTTTTCCCAAGTAAGTACTGAAGTCAGTGGAAGAACTGCCATTGCTTCCAACGGCTTTTGAATACCTATCATAGAATCATAGAA
>NW_010331729.1:0-852 GCF_000700745.2 Antrostomus carolinensis
AATGTACACCACATAATTAAACAAATTACAGCAATTACCACATATCCACGACACCTAATTAACACAAATAAACCAAGTACCTTAACTTCCAAAAACAACCAACTCACCAAAACTTACGCAACTAATATAATTACCAAAACTCACATAAAACATCCAATTAACACAACCTACAAAACTAACCCAATTAACATATACACTAAAATTACTATAAATACCATAAAAGAAACAATCCACAAAACTAACATAACATATACACATCATTACCACACTGCTATGCACATCTTTAACACACTGCACACATACAATTCCCATAACTCATCCACATACTCAATAAAATTTCAAAACCCAAAAAACACACTTTTTTACACTCAATTAAAATAACTAATGCCACCAATTACCATGATTTACATACCTAATTACAACATCTTTAACACATAATTAACATAACTAACACATAAAATTAACAGAACATATACAAAAAATTAACATAAATTATAGACACAACTAAACATAATTTATGCACAAAATTAACATAATTTCAAAAAAAAATAACATAATTTACACATCTAACTAACATGACCTATGCAAACCAAGAACAAAACTAATGCATGTAATTAACATATATTATACACAAAACCAACAAAATTAACAAATCTAACTAACATACTTTACACACCTAATTAACATAATTTATGTACATAAACAACATAATCTATGCATCCAACTAACATAATCTATGCACATAAACAAAATAACTTATGCACCTTATTAATATGATTTCCTCACCTAATTACCATAATATACACACCTAATCAACACACTTAACAGACAAAATTACCACATTTCAATGAC
>NW_010331730.1:0-15670 GCF_000700745.2 Antrostomus carolinensis
GCCCCGTCCGGGGGAACTGAACCGACAGAGCAGAGGAGAGAGCCCTTGTTCTGTGTGGCAGGATCTACACCTGTGAGAAGCGGTGATGACAGATCCCCTGAGAACACTTCGAGTGTCCCACCGTCCTGGAACAGACCGCGGCAAGTATCCGCACAAAACAGCTTGTAGCATGTCTGAAGGAGAGAGGAAACCGAAGCCAACTGATATTTCATCTTTAAACTGCATTTTGCTACTCCACTTCCAGCACAACTGAGCCCCTGACCTTTGTCACCCTGATCCCAAGTGACAGCTTTGTCCCATAGCACTTTGTTTTCAGAAGCCTAAGCCCGAGGGCCGCATCTCAAAGCTGATGGGGCCACATCTCAAAGCTGATGGCTCTTCAGACAGAGCAGCGCTGGGTCTCCTGGCAGTTGTCTCCAGCATAAAGCAGGAGCATTTCCTAGTTACCAACTGACACACGTGGCAGTGGCAGATCCTCACAACGGAGAACTGAGGATTACACAGTAGCTGACCAGCACATTCATCTTTATGAAGTTCTGTCCTGTATCTCTCTGGGTACTACGGAGAAATATTAGAACAACCCATGAAATTTGTTAAGTTTGATTATGTCATTATGCAGGCTGTCCTAGGAAACCTCCCAGAGCAGTTCAACAACCAGCCATTTAACACCAGAGATACTCAGAAACGTTTCCTTTGTTTTGCTCAGCAAACACCAAGTAGCTTGAACTTGTTACTTCGGTTCTAAACAGCTGTAGCTTATAAAAACCAGTATTCCACATGTCCTGTTCTGGAAAATATTTGCATCTTTCACATCAAGGCATTGTTCTAAGTCTGCTCTGTTGTTTTCAGTGCAATTGAAGTGACCTTGAAATGTAACAGCTAGGCAGTATAGCGACCAGCTTCATAAGCAGACCCTCTCACACTTTACACCCAGAATTGAGGCGCAGTTTGAAAACAGCGTGTCATTTTGGCTCAAGGGTACCAAAGCTGATAAAGGATTTAGGTAATAGATTTTTATACAGTTTGCTCCTCTCTTCTTCAATCTTCCAAACATGCTAGAACAGCATGAGCAACACTCAAGTCATTTCAAGGTACACTTCTGTATTTAAATCTGACATCAGATATTAAATTAGCAACTGAACTGCACACAAAGAGAGCACGATGCTACTGGTCACGTCCCTGCACCCAGAGAGATAAGTCAGAGCATTTTCCTGGTATTTCAGGCTGTAGTCACAGATTTCACTAAAGCTACTTTCAAAAGCAACATGAGCCACTCTGATCCTCCTCCTTTAGCCATCTGAAAACACGCCAATGGAATTCACAGAAAACCTCCAAATTGATTCCCTCTTCATTCTATTTCAACTTCCACTCTAAACCAGACAAGTTGGTGTATGGGGGGCTCTTAATCTGTTTATTCTGCCTTTAGAATTATGTTTGCAGACTCGCTGTAGCATCTGCAGGTTTGTCAGCTCCTGAGTGATCGTACGCAGTGCTGGCTGTCAAAGAACGGCCACCTTCTTACCGATGAACCTCTACTGACACGACCAAAGAACAGCACGTGTGAGAAGTGAAATGGGCACTTGGAAGACTAGCAGACTTCGTAAAAAGGAAAGAACACCCTTGGGTGATAGGATCTTTGAATGCAAAGGATGAACTGAAACCACTATTGCCTGTGAGGAACTTTACTTTGCACAACCCTTAAAGCTATGAAATTCCTCTCAACATAAAAAGTGGAAAAAACCCACCAGAGAACAGACGGCTTCGCCCATGAGCCAGCCTGGGTCACCTAGAATTTCTGCTAAGATTAAATTACACCCCTGCATGAATCACATTACTTTGCATCATAAAAGCTCTCCATTCTAACACCTTATTTACACAGATTACTAAACAAGTCACTACCACTTCAATCTGTAAATTAGTTTTAAATTGAAATATTTCCTAGTCCTCATTTTTGTACCGAAGACAATACATACATACACGTAAGGAGTAATACAGGTTCTAACTAATCACTGCAGTATCTTCTGATGATTATTTTTCTATCAGTTTAAAATAGTGACCTCTACACTGAGGTGCTAATATGTATATAAAAGCCTACACAAACAATATTGCACAAAGTAAGATTTATAATAGAGTAACATATTTTAGAGACCCTTATAAAGAGAAGAGTAATAATTGATATTAAAAAGATGCAGCCAGAACTAACACAGCATCTTTGCTTTTGTCTAGTCTAACATAGTGTTTCAAATCTTTCCTACCCCAGTGAGGATTAGAACAAATAAAGTTATCTGGAAACAGTTTAAGTTGCACCAAAACCCAACTTGTACTCTAAATGTGGGGAGGGGGAAGGGAGAAAGGGAACAGGACTTTTCCTTTTGATGACTGGAAAGGGCAATAATAAATGGGGCAAGTGAAAGTCAAATACAGATTACACCTTAACATCCAGAAATATTGAAAGATTGTTTAAAAACTGTTGATAGCTGACACTCTACACATTTAGCACGTGCCACTGATTTTTCCACAGTACCTGGGCACCCAGAAGCTACACATGGAAACAGCAGTCCAATGCCATAATACTTTTTATTGTGAAATAGTAATACAGGGTTTCCTAGAATAAGGACAGCCTCACTGTGCGAGTCAGTTATCAACTCAATGCTATTATATTAAGTGCATCAGTACAGAGGAAAGTGTGGTTCCATTGGACACATTACGACCTGATCAGAACAAGCTGCCAAGTTGGTTAGTATTTTAAAGCCTTAAAGTGCTCAAAGATAGCAGTTTCCTCCACAAGACTACCAACAGGTTCTCTAATTTTGACACTAGTATTAATCATGTTCAGGGAAGATGTATTTTGGAAGCAAAACCCTCACACCAAACAACATAAGCAGTGCTATGAAAAGTGTTAGGTCAGTAAGTCATTGCATTCAACAGGATCAGACACTTTCTTCAGTTAATTTTACAGATCACCTTTGTAGGAACTGTAAGAAATAGAGACCAATTTCTATAGCTTGTATATAAACCCAACTTGTATATAAACATGTCAAGAACAGACATACCAAAAATTTCACAAATCATCAAAAGTGCTGTGCTTTCTTATTTTGTTTGTTTTAAGCAATTAAAATGAGATGGGAAAGTCACTTTGCAAGTCTTCTACAAAAGCATCACTTTCTGGTGAAGATTAGAGATAAAGTAAAATTCGGGAAATAACACTGACCAATATAGTTCAATCCTTTTGTGTTCCTGGAGGAATTTCATTCTGACTTTGAGGAGATATTCAATATCTCTACTTAAACAGAAAGAAGTGGTAGACCACTGTTACAGGTTGTACTAAGGGGTTAAAATACAACTTGAATTTTGCATAATCTGTGTAAAAAAGATATGCTTGACATTTTGGAATGTCACCTTTCTTTATAGAATTATAGGCAAGATTTCTCCAATAAAACATAAGCCAGTTATAAAACTATAACTTCACATCAAAATTTTAAAAAGTTGTTAAAAAAATGTTTGATTATATACATATCACACAGAAGAGCCTGCATGATCCTGTGGATTGTGTTGCTGATCAGACTCTATTTTAAAACCTGGAAGGGGCTGGGCCACCTGATCTGGTTGCACAAGTCCTGATATTGAAGAAACAGAGGAGAGCACCCCCGTTGTAAGCTGCATTTCTATACCTGGTTCTTCAGACTCTATTTTTACACTCACGCACTGGCGTTCACCTTCGGGCTCCGTCTTTCCAGGAGCACTACTGTCCAAGCTTGAATTGCTTTCTGCATTTTGAGAAGTCTCCCCCACAGGGTGATACTGTTTAAGTCTTATGTGCCAGGCTAAGCTGCAGACTGCTGACACTGTTTTGAACTGATGAATGACATTTCTAGGGATGAAGTAGATGTCATTGTCACACAACTGAATTCTAGCATAGCGAATGCCTTCCCGTCTCATTTGGTTTAGTTTGGCTTCATCCACCCATTGAACACACTGAGAGAAGGAAAGATGGTAAAGTTAGTGGTACACTCACTGCTTAGAGTAAACAATTCAGTATCCACCTATTTTCAATGTACTTTGTCTAAATCAGGATGTTTCTGTTTCACAGGAGAAACTTCAAATTTAAATGAGAATTAGACTTTAAAAATATAATTTATCTAATGTGCACATCTTAGGAGAGGACAATGAACAGTTCAGAGCATTCTACAGTTACAGTTGGAAACAGCAGGCTCCAGGTGAGGCTGCACTGCTTTGGCTGAGATGACTGAGTTTAGATGCCTTTGCAATCTAAGACAACATCAGTACATTAGAAAAAGCAGAAACAGGCATACATGACTTCATCAACTTCTAATTGTTTCTACAGCACATGTTGTGACTCACAGCGCAAATCCCAGCCTGGTGGAAATGAAAAGCAGTTGGACTAGATGATCATTGTAGGTCCCTTCCAACTGAACTATTCTGTTCTGAAACGTGAGAAGGGAAATTGCTCCAAGAGAGCTGTGAACTGAGGGCCACCGAGGATACAAAAGGGCTGGCCATACAGTGAACCTGAAAACTGGCAGAAGCTACTCCCAAAATGCTAAGAATTAACTGTCACCAGGAAAGATTCGATACCTGTGACACTGGAGGTTCATGCAGGTCCAACTGAAGTCTCTGCACAACATCAGTGAAATCTTCAGCGTGAAAGCAAACCACATCTTTGGTTATACGAGGCTGGTCGCTCCTAGAAAAAGATGAGAATTACAGGGATTCTTAAAGAATCATTATTATTATTTTGAGTTACAGAGAATTATAGCTCTTTCCAGCAAAAAGTTTAATCGAACCAACAACCTGCTTCAGTTTTACACTCGGCATGATGTCTCATCACTTGTCAGTACAGGTATTATTTTGAAAAGGAAGAATAATTCATATTCCTCTCTTTTCTTTTTTAATTTTTACTTCTTTCTTGATGCATGCACAACAGAAGTGATATTTTCATGGACAAATAGCTGATTGCCACTACTGAAGTTCTCCGCACCTTCTAGGAACCACAATTTGCCTCAATTCTTTCATTCTATAATTAGACATAATAACTTTTTGTTAAAGGAAAAACGTCAAGTAACAAAGTAACTCTGAAGCTGAAGCAATGAGGGGCTGGGTTCCATTCAATGGCTGTGAATCAGAGTAAAGGAAGTTCTGGTACCTTTTATTCATATGGAAATCTAATGATATTGCTAATGATGCTATCCAATTGCTACTGTAATTGCTAGAAATAACAATGATGCAAGTCTAGTTTCTGTGCAAGGTGAACAGCAATGTCCTGGGTACATGAAATGAGAAAGCTCTGCAGCTATGAAATTAATGACACTGAGTTCTTAGTTTACTGTTACAGAAGTTAGCATTAATACCCCTATTCAGGAAAAGAACAATCACAGGCATGGTATCTGAGGCTTATTTTCTGCAAATTGCTCTTACAACTTTTCTACAGCCTCAAGAAGAGGGAAACAGAAGGTATACAGTTTGTGTTTTTCAAGCTCTAGACAGCATTTATCTCATTACAGGGTTTAAACCATTTCTTTGATTGGGCTTGTTTTCCAAAGTATTTTCTTTTTTTTTTTAAAAGAAAAAAAAAAACAGTTCAGAATTACTCCCTCCTACCAGGACAGTCACATTTCAGCTGCACTTACCATTCCCCGAACTGCACAGCCTTCAGGACACCTACAGCAGCTGTACTCTGCCAGTCAAACCCTTGACCCACATGATCAGCGTGAGCTCTTGTTCTGTCTTCAAACAGAACCTCACGGGGCTCACTGGTCCGAGGTAGGTACTGGAGATTCTTTATTTCATTCATTGACCTACAAAGTAATAAAAAGGCTTGCTAAAAAGGGTTTCAGACTACTCAAAAAGAAATACTTGTATTAAAATAATCTGTAATTAAAATAATAAGTGGTGTGTGCTGCAGGCTTCAAAATCAAAGACCAAAGCACTTCCCTCTGATTTCTTCTAGGTGTTTATTCGACAAAAGATTGAAACAATACAGCAAAGCACAAGTCAGGTGACGAGATCAAACTTTATAAAACAAATCCAATCGCCAGAAAATAATTTTTGTTCACTTGTGCTGAAAGATATCTTCCAGGAATTTAATGGTATGTAAAACAGAGCTACTTTAATAGACACTGAAGTCTAGTTATTTGGGAGTACATCTAAAAATTCTGCTTGAAGTTACAATTAAAATATGCTTCCAGTTCTTTATCTCCTAGAATTTGTTCTACAGCATGCTCTTTCTGAGCAAGAGAGCAAGTACATACCTGTACTGCAACACTGCCTGAGAACGCAGACAGCACTACAAACGCTTCAGCACTAACATGAAAATGTGACATGAATGGCGCAAAGTTCTCCGCTGTTTCAGAGCATTTCACCTGCCCCCACCACCAATTAGCTCTTTCCACAGAAATAAGGTGAATAAAACAAGTCTCCTGAAGGATAAGTAAAACGTTTCAGTCTTAATAAAGCACTGATCTAGGATATATTTGTACCAAAAGTGGTGAAATAAAATAACCATCAGAAATAATAGATTTCTCTTATTCACTGATACAACTTGAAACAGAAATGAAAATGAAAAATCTGGGAATTAGCATTCTGAAGAACTAGTTACACGTAAAGTATTTAGGTTTTGTTCTTAGATCTAACACAGACATAACTGCAATGTTTTACCTTCAACACAGAAAGGAAAACAAAACATTACCGGCGCCGTTTGAATGGCGATTTTGGCATATCAGCTGTGGGAATCATCTGCTCTCCTGGTCTCACCCACATTATGGGGCCATCATCACTTTGTGACCTGCACTGAAGTCTGAGACTAGATAGAGTACCCCAGGGCAAAGTCATCTGAAAGAAAACAAAACCAAAACAACACACAAAACACACGTAACACAAAACACTGGGTGAGATAGAAAAATTAAATGATGCCTTTGATAAAACTTGTTCAAATTTGCTCAGAAGAAATGCATAGAAACTAAAATAAGTTCAAGAGGTAAAATACATTCCAAGCTAACATTATCAAACTTAGCTTTTAGGGAAGTAGATTATTATGGAGCTTATATATAAGATAAACTATATTTCATTTTTTAATTCTTTACACCTATATGTAGCTAATTCAATACCTTTCGTTTGGACACAGGGAAGAACGTACCTCTGCAGCCCAAACAATAAGAACATCGATAGAAAAAATACCTTATGGTTTCTAATTACCTGGAAATATATGCAACTTACTAATTGTTTAAATATCTATAGTGCTCTAAACAAAACACCACAAGTTACTGCTTACTCTGAGGAACGGAGATTCTTCTAACATATCTAGAAATTCTGGGAAGTAGTCCCCAACTTCTTCATCCACTGCTCCAACGAGACTGATCTGCCGCATGGGTCCTGCTCTGTAGGTTCCACAGCAGTACGTTCGATTGACCTGAGTGGCCAGAAGGGAACAGACAGAACCACCACAGGTTTAGTTCTGTTACTAGAGATTGAAATTGATTAACACAACACACTAGGCCAGAGCCGAGAGGAATCTTGGACTCATCTACACCTATTTCATTACAGATGCCTTTGGGAATATGCACAGACTCCAGTCTCACCCCATGGACTGCAGCTCTAACGTGCCATATGGCCACAGAGCAGGTCGTATGCAGATCCAGCAGCTATTCAGCCTGAAAAGATCAGAAATTCTGCCGTTACTAATCTGGTTTTTAGGCTCAGTTGTGTCTGAGCCCCAACCTTCCATCACTTTTCAACAGCCTCTCTACATTTATCCAGTGGTTCCAGCTGTGAACAGCTAGAGCCAGTGTCCACAGCTAAGGACACTGATACAAAGGACAGAGCACGACTGGTAAATCTGCAATTTGAAAGTCACATATGGAAAGTACAACACCTTTTATAGCTCAATTTATAGAGATATGTGTATAAACTCACAAGATTAAAGTTGTTGGGTTATTTGTTGTTTTTTTTTTTTTAAGTTTTGCAGTTTAGCTAACAAACCAGATGTAAACTGTTCCATGAAGTTGTTAAAGGTAAATTAGAAGAGACTAATAAAGCACAAGTTACAGTTACTGCTGCAATTTTATCCTCTAGCAGCAACCACAGATATTTAGCTTCTAAATTATATAGGAGTTCAGCTCACTCCTATTTCCAGAGTCCTCCTTTCTTCAGCTTTGTATATATGCAGTTGGCAGTTCTGCGTTGATTGCACAACGTATTTTAATTAAAAGCTAAATAAGGGTCAAAGATGACTTCACACACAGCTTTATTCCTCAGCCCTAAGCCAAGTGCTGCACCCCATCACCTCTGCCTGCATGTGTAGAAGTTTATGTCCTAAGTCATTCACATAACTTCATTGTGCAGCTCAAGCACTCGACCTTCAGGTCCATCAAGACCATCATTAGCAGCTCCAGGAGCACATGCAGCTTCCTGGTTCTGACCACACAGATTTCATGAAGCAGGTACTACCTTCAGACATCGTTAATTCTTTTTGGCTGTTGCCCTAAGAGGAAGTTAGGTGCCCAAATCCTATTAGAACATTACAGGTAAAGGTTCATATTTAATGTCAGTAAAGTGGAACAACTCTGTCAGCTAGCTAGAATGCAAATCAGAGCAGCAGTATTGCAAAGCCACAGCATGAGTCTAGTTCTGTGCACCGACGGGAGAGCTAAGGACTGAAATGCTCTGGTCCTTCAGTGGAGTTTAACTGCCAGGTACTATCAAAGTAAGTAGAGACAGACTGCTTCCAGACAAGACCTGTTCTATTGAAACCACCTGTTGAGTTTCACTGGTATTTCACAGGTGTTTGTCACAAGTTTTTCCTTGTGCAGTTTTTCCTTCCATTGCTACAATTTGTTCACTGTGCTTCTTTAAAAAGATCAGTGGATCCTACCAGCACCAACTGCCACTGCTGACAGATCAGATCATTTTTACTGTTGCAAAAGGACCATCAGGCTCCCAAAACCACTCAGTGATGCCAAACAGCAATCACTACCCTAGGCATCCCCCACCTCATACTAAAAAAGTGAAGTTACAGGCATATTTAAAATTAGCTCTTCAGTCTTTCTGGAGACGTTTTAGAGCAGCTGAATGATGTGCCTATCAGGGTCTCACACACTTGAGTGAGAACAGAAGCAGACAGCATCAGAGTTTCCTGTAGAAGTTACAGATCTACAGTATTTGTATGTTACTGAGATAATTCAGAGCCCTGCCTGCTGAAGGGCTAAGCAAGCAGTGTACCTCTGCAGGGTAAGAAGAGGACGTACAGAGGAGGCATAAGCTTGAGACAAGGGAGGTTATGCTTCACAAGTTTCTCTCTAGTTTCAAGAAAAACATAGATGTTTAGGCAAAGCCTCCCTCCCTCAACTCCTTCCTGGCCTGTTCCCAGAAGCCCCTCTCCTTGGGGCAGTTTAACTGCTCTCTGGACCATACAGAGACCTGATCAGGGAGTCAATCAGCTGCTTCTTGGAAAAAGAGCAGAAGTGGTTTTTCAAGTCTAGATATATTCCAATTCAGAGCAGACCCAGAAGCTGTACTGAAACAACTGACAGGGAAAATAAGAGTTCATTCTAGCTGCACTGATAAGAACCTTCAAATTGAAGTGAGCTCTTACATGAAAAAAGCTTACAAATTACTGTTAGTGATCTGAGTCCTGGAAGCTCTTAGTCCAAAGTAAAGCTTAGCTTTAGCACTGAAGTATTAGAACAAGTGAGCCAGAGCAAGCAAAAAAATCCAGAGAACACTGAAGCTTAAGTATTTTTAATATACAGAATCCAAAGAGTTATACTACAAATACACATTGGAGTGCTTTGTTATAAACATTCAGTTAACACTGTCCTCACTGTCCTGAGAACAAAGGGAGTTAATTGTCACTAGATTTTTATGAATTCTTCCAGATTAAAGTTCTCATTTTGAATTGGAGACACTTCCTACTAAACTCGAGTTTGTCTGAAAAGGTACAAAAAAGCAGCTTAATGTTGTACAAGCCAAAGGTCACATCAACTTTCAGTTAAATTGCAGTTTAGAGATCAAAGTTTGATTTCTTGGCACTAAGTCTCCAGGACTCAAGACTACCTACAGCTCAGAACCCCCCTGCCCCATTACAGCAGAGCAGACAGCTCCATGCATACAGAAGATTCAACGTAGAATGGAGTTGACTTTTAACTGAGTATCTTCAAGTACAAATAAAATCAGTATTACAGCACACAACAATACTGTAACACGTGCTTAATCTGCAAAGGCTTAACTATACAGTGCTTCTGTGTTGTGCAATTTCTCATACACGAAGGTCCAGAAGTGAAGCTTCACCAATCTTCATCCCTCAACAGTGAAAGAGCCGGACTTGTCCTCCCTGGGCTCCCTTAAGCAGGAGATTTTATCTGCCTCTTAGATAAACTAGCTTGTAAAACTTGCCTTTTGGCAGCATGCAGCTACCATAGTTGAATCCACCATCAATTGAAATGCATCAACTTTAAACTAGATACTTTAGCATCATCTATATTCTCTAAATTAGAGTCCTGGTTCAGCCCTCTGAGGGGTTGTGAAAGCTGTACTTCTCTGTCTGTTCAGTGTGAGCCACACTAACATTCTTCGGCCAGAGAGGATTAACCAGGTCATGCTGAAGCTGGGTTTGGAGAGGTGTTTTAGACCAAGTGAACCTTAAGTCCTGGCTCAATCCTAATCAAGTTTAGACAGTACTTAAAATAGAATTCATTTAAATACCAGCACAGACTATAACCCAGTGAAGTATCTTATTTATTACCATGCATTCCTCACACACGTATTTATAGCATCAGCTATTCATGTTCACAAGACTGAGACATTCACCAAGAAAAAATGCAATTGTTAAATATCCAACTGGCACTGTTTAGCCATTTTAGGAGGTCTCATGTGTACTCAAAGTAAATTAGAATGTAATCATGATGTCAAAGAACACAGAGATAAATCACTAATACAGGAGAGTAAAACCTAAGCTGTGGACAAGTTTCACATCTGCAGAGCCCACGTGCACTGTGAAAAGCGTCCTCACTGACAGCAGAGGTCTGTATGCTCAGACTGGTTTTGGAGTACTATGCACTCTGATGCAGATCTGTTAGTGCAAAGAATCACTTAAACCAAGAAACAGAAGCTGGATTAAGATAAGTGCTGCAGCAGCTATTCATTGTCAAAAAACATGCATAAACTGAGTGCCAGAATTACTAATTTAACAGCATCTCTGAGAAATGCTGGAAAGTGTTCAAAGTACCACAAAGGACCGTGCAGTAACTTTCTGTAAAGCAGTAACTTGTTCTGAAAGGAAGAAGCAGTGTTAGTGTTTGCAGCCTACACAACTCCTGATACAGACTTGCCTGTTGTCTTAAACAATGTCAGTGTTCTCCAGAGGTTAGGAGATGAACTGGAAGCCTGCAGGAAGATCAGAGCAGGTCTTTCCACAGGTCACGGTTAGCAGTGTCTGAAATGTGATTCACCAGCTACCAGTGGACACAAAGAGCTTTCAGCAGAACAGTCCCAACAGCATCTCTTTTCATTTGCTTAGAAAAAGGTTTGTGCCTTACCCATTTTAGGCCACCCCTGCTCTGAATTAATGAGATTAATCAAACTGAGGTGTTGTGCAGCTTCTATGCCTTTAAACAGTTCTTACCTGAGAGTGAAAATTCGAAATTGTTGTTGTTTCAATGTCCTTCTTGCCCAAAATTTCCATTTTCACTGGAGTGTTAGGGAAGTTAAAAGCAAAGTAATCCAGGAAGTCTGGTAAATAAGCAGCTGCTCCATGTACTATGGCTAAAGCATAGTAAGCTGCATTTTTATCATTTTCACTGAATGACAACGCAAGAAACTCTTCTGCAAATCTCTCCATCTCCACTGGAG
Organism: Antrostomus carolinensis; assembly: GCF_000700745.2. Taxonomy (NCBI): domain Eukaryota; kingdom Metazoa; phylum Chordata; class Aves; order Caprimulgiformes; family Caprimulgidae; genus Antrostomus; species Antrostomus carolinensis. The sequence continues at coordinate 11,863 of NW_010331730.1, forward strand.
ACAAAAATGAGAGTTCATCCATGTAAGCATGAAGGACCAGAGCACCACCATTGGACTGATGTTCCTCATGAATGAAGTTACTAAATTTAGTGCCAGTTTTCAAGAAGCTGCTGCGAACAGAATGCTCCTGGTGTGTCACAAATGGTGTTTGTACTCCCTGGGGTATTCGATATTCCTGCATACCCAAATTCAGTCTGCAGAGCTGCTCATCCTTCAGATACCGGAAGGATTCCTTGTTCATCTCTAAGTTATCACACTGCCCTTGAGACAGAGTCTCTTTGTCAATGCGAGTGAGTCCAGCACACACTGTCTGCACTTCCTTGTTGTACATCTTCAGGCGTTTTCCCCTCATATCCTCCCGGTGTTTCTTTTTCTTTTTTTTCTTTATCTTCTTCACAATAAGACTGTCAGCTCGCTGGGTTTTCCCATTTTCATCTGGAGTTTCTGGCAGCAAAAATAAAGAGAAGATGAGAGTTTTGCAGTTGCAGCATATTCACCCCAACAGAATTCAGACCTCATTTGCCAAAGCTACCTGTTCCCAGGAAGACTGACCAGTAGCAGTACCTTGACTTTTGACTTACAAGACTTAATTATACAGCTACTGTGCAAAGAAAGCCTTGAATTAAGGAAAGCTTCCAAAACTCAAGCTTCGTATTTTAGACATATTTCAATTTTTAACAGATTTACTAGAATACCTTTAAAATGAGTCCACATTTCAGAACATCTATAATTAAGTACACTAATAACTTCTGACATTTAAGGCAGAGCCACGCAGGGGAAGAGGATAAACAAGTATGTGTAACATTTAAACGTGAAAGCTTTCATCACAGAACACTTCCCTGAGTTTGGATAGAGTGTATAGAAGCAAAACAGAGTGCAGCTGAAGAGGTACAAACATTATTGCCATTTACAGGTAAAATTACTTAAAGCAGTTACCTTTCTGGCACTAAAATAAAATAAATAAAATAAAATTAGACTGGTGATCGTTTGTATTAAAGCTGAGAACTGATATTTCCAAACAATGAAGATGCTGTTAAACAGCAGAGCCCGCCAACCTCAGAGCCCAGTCATCACATCAACAGCTCCAGTTATCATTTGCCAGTCCTGTTAACTGTTGAGTTAAATCAGAGCTAGAAATTAACAAGTTTTGTTGTTTTGGGGGTTTTTTTGGTTGTTTTTTTGGTTTTTTGGTTTTTTTTTAAGGTGAATCAACATGTAAAAGGCTAAAGGCTGAGAGATAAAATGTAAATAAATAGTTCTGTTAGTCAAAATGTACTAGTTTAATTACTCATCTTTTAGGAATAAAACCTAATTCAAATAATATTTAGCAAGTGACAATGGTAGTTAGAAATTCTGATGGTCCAGCTGTTAAAAAACTCAACTCCCAAGAGGAGATTTTAATCTGCCTGAATCAAGAACTATTTAATGCCAACAATGCACAGAAACCTCCAAGAGCCCCATCACCCGGGTAGCTGTGGGCACCAGAACAACCTGCAGCTGAAGGCAACATCTCACTAGATGATGCAGTAACTCAAGTTTTAAGTTTTTCAGTTTCCCACAGCACAGGGCTCTGTGGTAACAAAACTTCCTTTCTTTGGCTGCAAATCTATCAAATTTGTATTCCTTCTTTATTCCCTTGCAGAATTTAAAAGGATCTATGAGAAGAGGTGCAATGACAAACACACGCAGCTTCAAGTGACTTAGTTTAACCACAGTATTGAACTGTCTCGTTACTAGTTTGGCCTCGGAGCTGTTTAGTACAGATGGTTGACACTGACAACAGCCTGGTGTAACGCACAGAATTACTCACGAAGCAAAGAAAGAGCCGATTGCTTCATACTAAGTTCATACAATTGTCTTAGGACCTGAAATACAAGTTTTCACAGTGCTGCTGTTAGCCTTTACCAACAGCAAATGCTCCTATTTTTACATTACAGCCAGGGAAACCAGGAAAATAAAGGTGGCATCACTTGTTTTGATAAGTCAACTCCAGCAGTTATTTGGATAAGCTTTTTGGGAAGTCTCAGAAGTTAATCAAGCCTAAGCTTACCCAACCACTAAGCTCTCAGGCAGAGATTCTGCTTTACTAACTGCAGTGAACACCTGATCACACAGCAGATCTTTGTTCTCGTGGGACCAGAGATTCCACGCTGAAACTAAACAAGAATTTCACGCCATCACAGAGCTGGTGGGAATACTTCCCTGTAGATATTTTTAAGTTAATTTTTGGTTGTTAAAAGTGTCTTATTTTAAGCATTTCTAAATGTAGATATAGTTTAAAAACCTCAGGCACGAAGTAGTTTTAATTCAGAGTATCTTCCTGTTTGAAGATATTCCCTAATAGCAGACACACACCTTGCACTCTTTGTATTTTGGAACTTCCAGTGAACACTGGTCTATTTTCAGGACAAAAGTTATCCTGAGTGCTGCTGCATCCACTGAACACAGCAACTCTGCTACAGGGAGAGTGATCTCTGTAGTAAGTGAAGCTGGACAGTGACATTGTGGTAACGTCAAAACTGACAATCTTGAAGGCAATATAGTTTTAATTATTCCTTCAAACAAATGCAAATCCTCCAGCACCTCAAACACACCAAAAGCTATAGCCAGCTCAAACTATGGGCTCCCGTAGTGAGGCAGAGTAACAGCAGTGCCAATAACTCAGCTGGTCTAAAACTACAGGACATCCCATAACTGAACACACTGGTATAATTATTAAACAGTAAAAACACTGGAGATGTTCATCCTCACCTGTGGCCAAAGATAAGAATAACAGAGTCAAAGAAACAGGCAGTTTAATTAGATCATACATAGAAATAAAAACTGATAGTGAAAGGCTAGAAAAGAAATCCATCCTCACCCCAAAACCTGTGACATAAACAGTTGAGGACAAGTGCGAGCTTCAGACTCTCAGTCAGCAAACAGCCCTTCTTTACAAGGCTGGAATTCAGATGGTAACTTTAACAGTGTTTAAACCTTCATCAGAAGAAGGCCTGACTTGATTACTGGGTTAGAACTGACACAGAGTGACACCCCCAGTCTGTAAAGATACACTTACACCACTGCTGTGGTTTTATCAACATTTATCGAGCTGAAGTTTGACATTTACAATCCAGTGCCTTTTACAGTCACTATTCAAACCCGGCGGTTTGGAAGCATGAAACAGCAGTGGAAAGTCTCTCCCCACAAGGGTCCTGTGCGTTCTTAAGGCAGTGCTACCTAGAGTTTACCCTACAGACCCAGCTTTCGTAGGCACAGGCACCTTTGGCTTCTCTGGCACAATCCTTTCACATACACTCCTAGAGTGTAATTCACAGAACAGTATCTTTATTACAGCAACTTTTGCAATTGCTTTTTATCTACGTTGCTTTCACCAAGAGGCTTTTTACTATCACAAACTTGGGAACAGAACCAAAACAGTTGTTCCATACTGTTAAAAAAAAAAAAACCAAACACATATATGTCCCCTGTCTGAAATCCAGAGATGTTCTGGCCTTCTATGAGAGAAACCTCAGGGCATTTATTAAAAATAAATAAAATTTTTAAAACCCCCAAACAATCAAAACAGAACAGCAGCTTCCCAGTTCTAGCCCACGTTAACGCTCGCAGAGGAGGACGCTGCGCTGCCCAAGCTCTTGTATCCTGGACCTGCGATGCGGGCAACTCTGAACCCGAGCGAGAGCAGCACGGCCACGGCTCCCGCTCCCGCACGGAGCCCGCAGCTCGGCTCCCTCCGCCACACACCCCCGGGCTCCGCGCTGGTTCTCTAGGGGAACAAGAGTCGCGTCGTGCCCCACTACGGCACGGA
>NW_010331731.1:0-10730 GCF_000700745.2 Antrostomus carolinensis
CCTGTGCGCGTGTGCCGCGGTCACGTGCGGCACGAGTCGCCAGGCCGGCTCCGGCCTTGTCTTAAAGGGGCTACGGCCGCCTTCGCAGAGGTGGGGCCCACCCAGACCCAGACCCAAGTCTAAACCTCGACCCAGATCTAAACCGACACCCAGATCCAAAGGTAAACCTACACTCAAACAGAGACCCAGACCCAAACCAACGCCTAGACCCAGATCAACACCTAGAGCCAGATCCAAATCCAAACCCAGACCTGGCACTAGACCCAAAGCTAGACCCTACAACATCCAGACCCAAACCTAGATCCAGACCCAAATCCAGACCCTAATCTAGACCAACATCCAGACCCAAACCTAGATCCAGACCCAAATCCAGACCCTAATCTAGACCAACATCCAGACCCAAACCCAGAACTGGATCCAAATTTAAACCCAGATCCAAATCCAGTCCCTAATCTAGACCCACATCCAGACCCAAACCCAGAACTGGATCCAAATTTAAACCCACACCCAAACCAAGAGTGAAAGCCAAACTCAGATCCAAATCTAAACCTACACTCACACCCAGATAACACCTAGACCCAGGCTCAAATCCAAACCCAGACCTAGAACTAGACCCAAACCAAGACTGAAACCCAAACCCAGACCCAAACCTAGACGCCATCCCAAATTCAGACCCAGACCAAATCCCAAATCCAAACCCAGTCCCAAACCTACACCCAGACCCAGGTCCAGACCCAAGCCCAAGCCCAATCCCTGGTGTGGCAGCAGCAGGGCTGGCTATGGTGGCTCCCACACCCAGCCCTCGCACCACGCTCCCTGCAGAGAAGCTGCCACATCCCACAGGCGCTGGCCATGCTGTGGTGGCCACTGGCCTCCCAACATGGTGGCCCTCTGTGCAGCAGCAGGAGGGACCGACCCCCACAGCCTCTGGAAGCCACTCGCCCGTCATGCCCTGGCAGCCCCACAGCCTCTACCACCATTTTGGGCAGCCACCTTGCCTCACGGCCACTGCCCCACCCCGGCAAAGTCCCTGTCCCCACATCCCATCCCCTGCTTGGCACCTGAGGGGAGGACCCAGCCTCCTTCCAGCAGGAAGCTGCTGTCCTTTTCCCTCTGCAACCAAATTTCCTCCCTGTGGGCATCTTTCACAAGAGCCCCTTGCCCAATCCCCCACGGGGAGAAACACCTTTCCTGCTGCTATGGTGCATTGAAATATCTCTATGAAGTGTCTCTCTTTATTGGTGAAAAACCACAAAAATCACTCAAAATACAAATAGAAGATAGAAGGTGGTCTAGTGGTGAGGGGTCCGCAGTGGCTGTGGAGCAGGGCTGGGTCCCTCCTCATTAGGACACCCTGGGCTCACCATGCCAGCGGGTGAGGATGGGTGTTGGGCTGCGCTGACCCAGCCAACAGCCCAGAGCCACCCGGATCCCCCAGTCCGGCCCTGAGCCCTGGCTGTGCAGGAGCTGGTGGAGATAAAGCATGGGCTGGCTGGTGCGGGGGGCTGAGAGATCACAGGATCTTCCTCCGGGTGCTCTCGGTACAGCGGTTCGGGATGAGGTCTTTGCTGGGACGGGGAGGAACAGCAGGTTGAGCCTTGGGCTTGTTCTCCTCTTGCTCGTCTTTCTCAACTGCGGGTAAAGCAGAGTAGAGATGGGTCAGAGCTCTCCACTACCCAACACCTTGATGTGAACATTCAAAAGCTTCCTATGGAACGGCCACCAAACCTCCTGCCTCTCCTCCTGTCTCAGCCATGTGTGATAGTCTTCCTGAAGGTTTGGATGGTGGCATAAGCCCACTGGTTCCCATCTGGGAGCTCTGCTCAGGTGGGAGCCCAGCTCTAGGTCTACGCAAGGAGTTGCTCTCCCTTGGAAAGGTCATGGATCCCGCACATGGATTACAAGGTCTAAAGCATCTACCTCAATAGTAGCCTCCTTCTTCATGCAGCACTTCCCTCTAGGTGCTTTGCTGACAGCTAACACAATGACAATAGTGATGGTAACAGCAGCACAGGTGAGGTTAGGTGCACAGAGGAAAGCACAGGTCCTAAACGTAGGCTGACCTCCCACCAGGACCATATTCTGCTCTTTCTCTGTCAGTCCTAAAATCAGAGGTATGAAACCTCATTGACAAAAAATACCTCCCTGCACACACTTTCCCCACAGGACAAGGGTGGACAGACAAGGTGTGACCTCCATGTGCTGTCCTGCTCCAGCCACTGGCATTGGAGGGCATGGGCCATGCCTGCAGGACTTTAGCCTGTGTCCAGGGCAAAGACCTTGTTGAGACTTACGGATGACATTGGCCTTGTTCTGGAAATTTTCCTTCATGTTCCTCTGGCTCTGGATGTACTTCTTGCTGTTCCTCCTGTAGGTCTCCTGGGTGATCTGCTTCCGGCTCTGCTTGTGGATGCTCTTTGCGTTTCGGACGGTGGATCTGCAGTGAGTCAGAAACAAAACTTTCAGTTTCCACACCAGCAGCTCTCACACCACACACTTTCTTGGCAAGAATTTCCCTCCAGCACTTCCTCCTCTGCCTCACCCAAACCCCAAGATCTGCTTTCTGGTTTTGCCCGGTGGAAGGCAGCGGGTGGCTGCCAGCTCTCAAGGGAAGCCATAGGTAGGACATGGTGGACAGCGTGTTAGGAGGCAGCTGGAATGGTGGTTTGGAAGCAAATACTGAAGGGTGAAGCCTGAATACAAATCTGGAAAATATGATGGGGATGGTGAGGTAGATTGGGCATAAGGCTGGAAGGATGAGATGGGCATGAGGTTCATCCAAGAAAGCCCTGGAAGTGATCTACAGCTCTTTGATGAATGGACACACAGCTCCTGTACTGGCTGCAATGCTGAGATCCCTGGTATGGGGCTTGGCATGGCCCCCGACACCCAAGGACGAGTCCCTGAGCCAGAGGAACAGTGTGGGGTATGTGTTGGTGTGCACCTGGGTGTGGGGTGTTGAACCCACAGCAGAGACACGACTGAGAGAAGTGAAAGGCTGAGCACACTGGGGCTGAGTGGTGGCAGGCTGGGCTGAGTGGTGGCAGGCTGGGGCTGAGTGGTGGCAGGCTGGGGCTGAGTGGTGGCAGGCTGGGGCTGAGTGGTGGCAGGCTGCCGGAGGGGAACCCCCAGCCTTGGGGACCGTCCCTGGGCAGGCAGATTGCACTGCTTTGCCTTCACTACCAGGGCACGAGCAAGGTGGTGTCCATCCTGTGGCATCATCCTCCTGCTCTGCTCAAGGCAATGTGTTCATCTACCTTCAGCCCTTCCCTGGTCTGAGCACACACCCCATTTCATAGCAAAGCTCTTATCCACAACGGCAGGTCACCACCTTTGCAGCAGGGCTCAGCCATCACCAGCACCACAGGGGCAGGGTTCACCATGGGGGGACAAGTCACTGTCCTCCAACCAGGCCACCTCACCTTCCCCAAGGGTACCCAGAGGCACCACTGTGCTCTGAGAGGTGGATTTGGGCCACTTTACACTGTTTCCCATTCAATCCATGCTCCAGCAGAGCTGGATTTTGAGATTTTCTAGCAAGGCTGCTGTGTTTTCTGGTAAGGAGGAAAGGAGAAAGGAGAGCAGCAAGCTCTGCCCTTCCCAGCAGTTTTCTTTGCATCAGAATTAATGACTTCTTATTGCTTTTTATCTTTATAATCACAATCAAATCCCTTCCATTAGCTCAAATCCTCCCACCAGATCAGGCCATTTGGCAGCTCTGATTAGTCCAATCTCTCCTCGCTCCTCACAGATTTTGGTGGATGCACTTTGGAAATAACAAAAAAAGCCAATTTGAAAATTAAATGAGTTTAGCCCAGAAAAGAAACTTTAGAGAAGGACAGGAAGAAATAGAACTGCCTGGAGAACCTGCCAGAGCACGGACCGTGCAGTCCTGCATCAGAAAAGCTGGGGTGCTTCTCTGCCCGTGGAAATCGGGGAGCATGGAGCTATTTTTTTTCTGCAGCCCTGCAGGACCTGCCTCTTGGTCTGTCTTTGCCCTGCTCACATCTCTCCTGGGCAGTTCCTCATTGCCAGGGCGAACAAGGGACACTACAAACCACTGTCTGGTTTCATTTCACCCTCCTTGAAGAAGAGTTTTATCTCTCCTCCCTGCTGCCTGGGGTTTTCCTACCTTCGTGGAGGAGCGCTCTGCTTTCTCAGCTCGCTCTTCACAGAGATGTTCACCTCCCCAGCTTTCTCCAGGTACATGGAGGGGTAATAACCTGTGGTTTCACCCTTCCTGCAATGTAACACAAAGCAACATCCCTTGCAGTCTTGGCTCTGTGACCATCACCTCCTTACCCCTGTCCCCAGCAGCTTTGCTGGTGCTGGGTGGGCTGTTTCTTCTCATGTTGCTTACAGTGATGGGGGCTTCAACTCTCCCCTCAACCTTGTGTGCCTGTGGCTCTCCTTGAAAGCATGGCTTTTGAGTAAGTAGCAGACAAAGCAATGGCTCACAGCTTTCAGGGTCTCACCAGCTTGTATGATCTCCCCTGGGGGTTTTGGTGGGCTCCTGAAGCATTGCCAGACACCCACCACGTGCTCAGGAAACACCCCCTGGTCCTTGGCCTGTCTCCCCCTCCAGCCCAGCACGCCTTCAAACACCAGGAGATCCTCCTGGACCATTCACCTGGGCACAAGCCAGGGGAGGAGGGTCCCCAGGGTTTGCAGCCACGTTGTGTCCTGTTGTGAATGTACAAACTGTGACTCTCCAGAGCACAAATGCAGCTGGAGGTTCCCTTGGGAAAGGGCAGGTTTGCAGGGCAGGCCAGGGCTGGGGTGAAAGCTGAGGTTTTGCAAAACAGAGTGTGCCAGAACACTTGGAGGCAAAATAATAGATGATTTTTTTTTTTTTCCATCTGCCTCCTTCTTGGCTGTCTCTGAAGCACCCAGCAGAGGAAGCCCCAGCTGCAATATTTAACATTTGGCAAAGCCACAGGCTATGAGAAGCAGCTTTGCAAAAGGAAATGCTGGGCAACAGCACCAAACAGTTGGTGGCTTTCACAGCCCTGGTGTGGAGAACCTCTGGTTCATCCCTTCCCTCTGCCCGAATCCCACTTAGAATCATAGAATCATAGAATGGTTTGGATTGGAAGGGACCTTAAAGATCATCCAGTTCCAATCCCCCTGCCATCAGCAGGGACACCTTCCACTAGACCAGGTTGCTCAAAGCCTCATCCAGCCTGGCCTTCAACACTTCCAGGGAGGGGGCATCTACAACTTCCTTGGGCAACCGGTTCCAGTGTCTGACCACCCTCACAGTGAAAAACTTCTTCCTAATATCTCATCTAAACCTCCCCTCTTTCAGTTTAAACCCATTTCCCCTTGTTTTGTCATTAACCGCCCTTATGAAAAGTCCTTCCCCAGCTTTCCTGTAGCCCCTTCAGGTACTGGGAGGCCACTATAAGATCTCCCCAGAGCCTTCTCTTCTCCAGGCTGAATAGCCCCAACTCTTTCAGCCTGTCGATTTGTCTGATTTGTTTGTGGCATCTCTTACCTGATGACCCACCAGCCATCCAGGAGCTTGTGGATGACTTCGATGGTATCACCCTCCTTGAGGGTCAGCTCATCCTCCTCCACAGCTGTGTAGCTTTTCAGGACAACGTACTGCTCACCTGCACACAAAATCGGGACAGCAGGTCCTGAGCCACCACCCGCAGGACACGGCTCATCCTCTCCAGCTGCTGAGGGGAGGATGCACCAGAGCATGTACCCTACATTTTAGGCAAGACCCAGAGTGCTTCAGGTCTCCAAGTTTGGTTTCCAACTTTCCCCAGCCTTGTTGGTGCCTGTGGCTCATCCCAGCCCCTCCAGCACCTCTCCAGGAGAAAGCTGGTGAATGCGAGCAGTGGAAGTACCTCTATGTCTGCTGAAGAGCGTGTTTATAATCAGGGTGATTAAATGAGGAAGAAGGAAGTGTTGTGCTAATAGAGTCTGTTGCAGTGTTTTGAAAACCACAAAGATGAAGCTCGGAGAGCAACCAGTGTGAGTCTGCAGGACCTTCCCTCTGCTCTGTGTGATAAGGGGCCACTGTCATGCTGGGTCTGATAAGGACAGCGCAGAAGCCAAGCGCTGGGCAAAGCCTGTGCCTGGGTTCTGATGCTGCTCCATGCTCCTCTGCTAACCCAGCACCTCAGCATGCACCCAGCTAGCTCAGGATGGCCACCAGATGAAGATGTGCATCTGTGATCAGCCAAAACAAGCATCTAATGCTCAGTCACAGGTCACGGGAAGCTCCTGAGGTTGAGATGAAGACACTGAACTATGAGATTTATCCCTCCTGGCAGCTCCTACAGCATCTCCCTGCCCAGCAGTTCTGCTGCAGCATCTTGCAATGGACCACCCCAGCAGTGAGCTGCGGCAGGCTGTGCTCTTCTGTGCACTCCAGTTACCCCCACATTTTACCTGCATAGTTGGGCTCCAGCTCCTCAGGCTCATCAGGACCATCCATCGGCTCCAGATAGGCAGCTGGCACCCAGCCCCGATTATTCTTCAACCGGCAAACACCAGCCTGCAACGAAAGCAGCCGTGGGCAAGAGCAGAGGGTGGTGTGGGGGCACCAGCACCGGGTCCGTCCCTGGCCGGGGTAGGTGCTGGCATCCACGTGGCCTGGACGTGGGATGGTGCTGGGGCCAGTCTCTGTTTACATGGTGTAACCAGAGGACTTGGCCACTTCATCCTCTTTCCTCCTGGGCAGGAAACCTCACAGGCTGAGGCATGGGAGGGGGTTGCAGGGTTTTCTAGGATTGCCCCACACCCTCCCTGACTGTCATGTGGCTCCATTTGAATGTGAACCACGTCCCAGGGGGTGGGAAGCACTGAGGGGTTCAGTGCTGCTATTTACATTTGCTCTGAACTTCTCCTTTCCATCAGGAGACCATCATACCACTGCTGACCCCTTAACCCATGCACCAGCAAAAACAACTCCCAGGGCATCCTGCGTGGGGACATGAGATGCAAGGGGAGTCCCTGTCCTTGCTGAAATGGTGGCCAGGAGGGGGATGGCCCTCGGGGGCTCTCCAGAGGGATGGACACATACCGCTTTCACTCTTCTCCACAACGTCCACCATGTCCCCAGCTTTTACAGCCATCTCAGATGTGGAGCTCTTCTCGTAGTCGGCGATGGCTCGGTACGTTTGCAGGACGATGGGGCCTGTGATGTCTGTGGGGGAGAAGTGAGAGACGTTCCCTCTCCCAGTTCCCAATGCAGAATTAACCTATTTCAGGCAGGCCAAGAACAGCCCAGGACAGCCCAAAGCATCCTCCCAGTGTCTTCTGTGCCCGAACCAGCTGGATCCCAGGACATGGACTCGTTCTGCCTGAGGCTGTGGTTTCATCCCAGCTGCAGCTCTGGCACAGGCTGGTTCATGCTCCCTGCACTCTTGGCCAGCGCATCTGCCATGGGGCAGATCTCCTCGGCTCATCCCTGCCCTGTCCCCCCTGGAGCTGCCCTTTTCCCTGCTGGGCTTTGCTGCCACGGAAGCAGCCGCGAGGCTTCTTACCGGTGGTGTTTTTCTTGGCATCCTTTGGCAGGAGGAAGACCTCAGGCTTCTTGATCCTAGACAGGTCAGAGCAAAGGCAGCTCAATGCTCCCCCCCCCCCAGCTCTGGCAGTGGTGCCCTCCCTGTGGGCTGCTGCCAGCACCCAGGGACACAGGATTTTAGTGGCAGGCGGCTGGACTCACTGGCTGTCCGTGACGGGGTTCATGTCATCGGGACGGACCTTGAAGAAGTTTACCACGTGCAGGCACCGGGAGATCTTGTGGGGCAGGTTGATCAGCGTGTAGCAGTACTCAGCCAGCGTGCCCTGCCTGTTCTGGGTCGAGCGCTGCCTATCAAACCACTTCGGGGCTGGGCGAGAGAGGAAAAAGCAGAAAGAGCGCCCTGGTTTTACTAATATCACAGAATCACAGAATGTCAGGGATTGGAAGGGACCTCAAAAGATCACCCGGTCCAATCCCCCTGCCAGAGCAGGAACCTAAATGAGATCACACAGGAAGGCGTCCAGGCGGGTCTTGAATGTCTCCAGAGAAGACTCCACACCCTCCCTGGGCAGCCTGTCCCAGTGCTCTGTCACCCTCACTGTAAAGAAGTTTCTTCTCAAGTTTAAGCGGAACCTCCTGTGTTCCAGCTCACACCCACTGCCCCTTGTCCTATCATTGGGCATCACTGAGAAGAGCCTGGCTCCATCCTCCTGACATTGGCCCTTTACATATTTATAAACATTAATGAGGTCACCCCTCAGTCTCCTCTTCTCCAAGTTAAAAAGCCCCAGCTCCCTCAGCCTTTCCTCAGAAGGGATCCCAAGCGGGCTGCTCTGAATCATTATTTTTGCCCTGAAAACGAATGGATTTGGCCTGAGGGTGCTGCATGGTGCCCATAAGGTGAAGCTCTGAGGGAGCGTGGTCCAGCCTTCTCCCTTGCTGCTCCATCCCTGGCCATGGCAAGGGCATAAGGGACCATGCAGGGTGCTGAAGAACATGGGGAGGTGCTGGCTGCAGGGACAGGGCTGTTTTGCAGAAGCTCTGCAGCCGCGGGTTCCTTGTTTGAACAGTGCGGCTGGGGAGGCGAGGACGGCGTAGCGCCCAGCCCAGGTGCTGTGAGCAGCCTGGAGGAGAGCTCTGAGCAGCCAGGTTCGTCCCCTGCAGCCCATGGACCCTTGCAGAGCTCATAAAAGCCCAGAAAACACCCTGTTTGACCCCATTTCAGTTATGGGATAACTCCCACATCCATGCTCAGACTAAGCCCAGCTGCTGGGCCACAAATGCAGCGACTGGGCTGGGCACAAGGAGGGATTCAGGGGACCTGCACATCCTCCCGTCCCCCCAGCCACAGTGTGTGTCCTGCAGCAGCTTCTCTTAAACCCAGGGCTCCAGAATGCTTCTGGCAGCCCTGACCCCCGGCAACGTTGAACCCCATGTCGGGGTGCATGAGTGCAGCTGGTGGCTGCCCTTCACCCCCCGCAGCCTGCCTTGTCCCCAGTGCTTTCAGTTCCTCAAATGGCACGAGGACACTCTGAACAGCCCCAGCACAGTGGTGACAGTGCGTGGGAAGGGTCCCAGCACAGCGGTGTCAGTCTGGCCCCGAGGGGAACCCCCCCCCAGATGTGGCACCAGCACTGCTGTATGGTGCTGTAGGGTGCTGTATGGTTCTGTATGGCTCTGTATGGTGCTGTACGGTGCTGTATCGTGCTGCATGGTGCTGTACAGTGCTGTATGGTGCTGCAGGTTTATTCTTCCTTGACAAGTGTCAGCCACAACCCACAGCTATTTCTCATGCTCCTACCTGTCTCCTTTAAAGTAGGAAAGGAAATAAAAGGGGGAATTTTGCTGACCTGCACCTTGCTTGGGCACAAACTGTCAGCTCTTTGATCAGGAGTCCATTCCCTGTCATTGAAGACATATTGCATCACTTCCTCTTACAAAATATCTGTGTTGCCATAAGGGCACTGAAACCAGTCCCAGGGACAGTGTCACTGAAGGAGGGCTCGGCTCAGCTCAGGTTCCCCACAGCCAGACCCTTGGTACTGGCCGTGGGTAGCAGCTGATGCTGTGGGATGTGTCCCCAGGACACCCAGCCCTGGGTCTGTGGGGCTGGAGAGTGTCAGGAGAAACCACCGACCTTTCTGGGGTTTTGATTTCAAGCCTGATGGGCAAGAACAGAAACGGCACCATGAATCTGCACGGGAGGCAGCTGGTGGAGCTCAGCCCACCGGGGAATTTCCCAACCAGCTGCAATTTCTATTTCAGCCCCCAGCCCCAGCACCTGCCCCTCACCTGGCAAGTGCGGGATGATCCGGTTCTCCATGTTGATGTCCCCGGATTCAATGGGGAACATTTCCTTCAGAGCTTTCTGTGGAGCAGAGCCAGGCACAGCTGTGAGGATGACACCCACGGGTCCCCCTGTGGCACCCACACCCCTGCCCACAGCTCACCCCCCTTCCTGGCGCTTGCCCCACTCCCCGCACCGTGACAGTGGGAGAAACCTGCCAGGGGAGCACAGAGCTGGCAGCTCCCCACTTCAAGGGTGAAGGAGACTGAAGCCCAGGGACCCAGGAGACTCTTTTGAGCCAGGTTGTTTGGGGTAATTTCAGCTGGAATTCACCCTCTTCTTTTTCCTCACCCACACCCTGGTGCACTGGGCTGGGGGCTGGTACCTGCCCTGGGACAACTCACATGGAACTCATATATCTCAGTAAATCGTCGGTAAACGAGCTTTTCAGAGAGGTCATTCCACTTCACCAGGAACATGTAGACCTGAGGGGCAAAGCAGAGGCACTGCACTCTGTGCACAAGCAGGACCCCACACCAAACCCCTGTGGCCAAACCCCTGGGGAGCCTCACAAATGTTTCCATTTCAGATAAAGCACAGGATTTTCTTCCAGCACCCCAATGCCAGCAGCTCTGCCCAGGCAGCGAGCTGGGTGCCAGGGAAGCTTGGGAGGGATGGAGAGGGGACAGGAACACGCAGACAGGTGGGAATCAGAGGGAAAAGCCCTTAAGTAACCAATGACTTGCAAAGGCAGCGCCTAAAAACTTGTCTGTGCAGGAGAGTTCAGCCTCTGGCTGCCTCCAGCAGCTGTGACCCCCCCCCCAAAAAAGATGCTTTGGGGCCCTCAGTCACATTTATCTAAAGAAATTTGCTAGCCAGGGTTTTTACCCCGGCCAGTCCTCGCTACTCAGCTTGTGGGAAGGTGGCTGTGTACTCACGTAGTGCTGGCTGGGGGAAAAC
>NW_010331731.1:10920-14105 GCF_000700745.2 Antrostomus carolinensis
CGCACAGCTCTGCTTTGCCGTTAAAGCCCCCGGGGAAGCGGAAGTCTCGCTGCAATCGCACCCGTAATTGTTTACCCGCTGTGGTTTGTATTGAGTCGGTGTTTCCCGTGGGGAGTCTCCAGCCTGGCCCCTCCAGTTGGGGAGGAGTTGGGCAGTGGGCAGGCCTCGGGGATGCCTCTGAAATTATCCCTTAGTTTGGGGTAATTTCAGTTGGAATTCACCCTCTTCTTTTTCCTCACCCAGGTCCTGATGCGCTGGGCTGGGGGTGGTACCGGCCCTGGGACAACTCACGTGGAACTCGTATATCTCAGTAAATCAGTGGTAAACGAGCTTTTTGAAGAGGTCATTCCACTTCACCAGGAACATGTAAACCTGAGGGGCAAACTCCTGTGGCCGAGGTGGAGGCACCTCTGAAATCAGAGGACAGAGAGGGGACAGGGCCAGGCTGGCTACCCCGATAGCCAAGTGTCCCCTCCAACTGCTGACACTGCCCTGTGATGGCCCAGGTTGCCCAGAGAAGCTGTGGCTGCTCCTCCCTGGAAGTGATCAAGGCCAGGTTGGATGAGGCTTTGAGCAACCTGGTCTAGTGGCAGGTGTCCCTGCTGATGGCAGGTGGGTTGGAACTGGCAAAGCTTTAAGGTGCCTTCCAACCCAAACCATTTTGGGATTCTGTGATAAGCACCTTGGCAATGGGATGAGGAGTCTTCATCCTCTTGAGCAGAGCTGGATGGGCTGAAAGGAGCATACAACAGTTCCCCGAGCTCAGGGAGGGCAGCACCCTCCTCCTGCATGGCTCAGCACCCATCCTGCACTCCCAGGGCAGGTGGAGAAGCTGGGGGCATGATGCAGGCAGGATGGAGCCACCATTGGCTGCACACATGAGAGTTCCTGCCCTTGCATCACCACTTCCTCTGTCACCTGCAGCTTCCCCAAAATCTGCCACCAAAAGGCTCCCTTGAGCAGCCCCCGAGGACCTGAGCCGACCCCAGCACTGTGGCTCCGCTTGCTGCCTTACTGGGCACAGGGCTGCCGGGAAGCACCAGCCAGGGGGAAACCTGGGGTGGGCTGGAGCCCCACCTTCCCCTGGGAGAGCATGAGGGTCCCCAGCAAAGCTCCTCTGAAATGGCATCACACCAGCATCCTCCTCCTCTGCCCCCATCTCCGAGCAGAGAGGTGTGAAGGGACAAGGGCTGCGTGAATCCATCCTGCACTGCTCGTAGGCAAAGGTGCCCACAGGAACATCTCCTTTGTCCCCAGCAAGGGCATCCTTGATGACCACAGGTGCTGGCGTTGGGTTGTCCCCTGAGGGTGCAAAGAGCTGGGACCGCAGGGTCAGTCCCTGACACCCTTATCAGCTGTGAAGGCAAAAGCTTGCTCTGGCTGCATCAAAAAAAATCAGATACTAACCCCAGCTCTCCCCTGACGCTCCAGTACGGTGCTTTGCTGGTGCTGAGATCAGAAACATGGTCATTTAAATTTGTTTTATTATAATTTTAATACGACTTCCCTGTACGTGAGGCAAAATTATACAACCAGCAATATTAAAAAAGGTGCCTCCAGGGCTGTTCAGAGTCCGCTCAGTGAATACCCAGGTCGCTGCTTCTCATGCTGAGCCACCACAAACCTTGTCACGAAAGCCCATTTCATAATTACAATTGTTTGCAATAAATTTGACAGCTCGTTACTGGAAACCACTTAATTCATGTTTCTTCCCGTTTCCTCATCTCCTGATGCGAGAAACGAAAACGGAGCTTGGAGATCTCGCTGCTGGGGATGGGTTAGTCCACAGCGAGACGCGACGTGTGACTGTACCATACACTGCTCAGTGCTTCCCCCAACTGCCCCTTGGTCACTTGATGGCAAGAAGCAGAATTTTAGAAGAAAATCTGATGAACAAACTAGAGTTTATGGAGTTCAGGAGCTGATTCACATCTTGGGAAACAAAGGCTTGCACCTGAATGCAGGACCTGATTTTTGAGCCATGGAGAACATCCACTGGCCTTAGAGGGAGAGGTGGTAGTAGCGTTGCTTTGGAGCGAGAACAGCAGTTACAGGGCTTAAGCTGATGGATTTCAACCAAGGTTACTGAAAACGAAGCACTGAGGGGTTAAATTTCTTAGGAGAATGGACTCTATCCTCTTTTCTGTAGTGCTTCACCCATAACTAGTACCAAAACCTCCTAGAAATTAAAAGCTGAAGAAAGGAATGTCACTCATTTTGTTCAAAATATAATGTTGATTTTTCACGGTTTAAATTTAAGATTAATTCAATCCAGAGCCAAGGGGGGGCTTGCTCATGTCACTGAAGGCAAATGGCTGCACGTGTGAAGAGCAGGACGTGCTCCAAGAGCTGTTGCAAAGTAACAAAACCGAAAGTCTGTGCTCTTTCTTCGCAGTCCGTCACTGACAGGACAGATACCAACAGAAACAAAGGGGAAGCCACAGGCCAGCAGCTGCATGAGAGAGGTGCTGGACCTCATCTAACACATCATGGTTACCACTGTGAGGAAAAAACAAGTGCTGGACCTGAAGAACACCGGGCTCCACCATCAACACCTGGGATCCTACACTCCTTGGGGCCAAAATTCCTATTTAATGGAGAGAAACTGGCCCAAGGTGCAGGATGGGCTTTTAAAGATCAGTAACACACAGGGAATAGATACTGGTCTGCTGCTTCATCGCCACAAAGCTGCTCTGATGGAACAAAAAAAAAATATTCAGAGCTCTGGTAAGTTGTTGCAATTTTATTTATTTACTTGTTTATTAGTACAGACAAGGCTTTTTAGGGCATTATCACTCAACACCCTCATAGTTTGGAAATGAGTGAGATTTTCATACAGGATCAATATCTTAGAAGTCTGGTACCTGTTAGGACTATATATATATATATATATATATTTTTTTTTTTTAATATAAAATTAAATATTGGTGCAGTTATTTTGTCAGTCTCATTTCTCTCTACTGGATATAACTCAAAATATCTGAGACCAAAAAAAGACTTGAGTGTTGAACACCAACACACCCATCAGGATTAATTACCGCAAGCCCAGCAGTGGGATGAACACAACTCACACCACCACCCCAACTCCCAGCATCCCATAAGGGCTCCAGGTCCTTCTAGTAAAACCACTGCAACCACTGCAGCAGTTTTTACTTCCTTTTTTTTCCCAGCTCCTGCACACGACG
>NW_010331731.1:14128-59728 GCF_000700745.2 Antrostomus carolinensis
TCGATAAGACAGGAGCCTGGAATTACTTATTTTCACAGTTCTTTTGTTATGGTGCCTCACACCCCCAGTTTGAGTGAGCAACTCATGACTCCATCAGCAATTTATAGCCTTGCTGGGCCAGCAGCTGTGCAAAAAGTGCCTCCTAAAGATAGCTGAGAGCAAAGGGACGGACCATCCTTCTGCTTTTTCAAAAGGGGAAGTTGAGAGTCAGCTGAAAACCCGGGGAAAGCTGCGTTAACTCATTTCCCCATTCTAAGCATTTCTAGCAGCAATCATGAAACTGGCCGTTGCCCTGGTAACAACCTATTTATGGAGGTTCATTAACTGAGCTCATCTATTAAAGTCATCAGCAGTGAAATATGTCAGTGGTTATAATCTGGGGCAGTACCCACACAGCTGAGAGTGAGCAGGTAAGACAAGTCAACAGGCTCATTCCCACGGGACTGAGATGGTGGCTGTTGGCTGAGGCAGGAAGGCACCATGGCATCGGGCACCATGGCATTGGGGGCATCTGGAGAGCAGCAAGGTACAAGCAGGATGAGCAGTTTCAAAATGACTCAGTGTGGAGCTAACCCTGCTCCTCTCAACATCAAGGCAACATCAGAATATTTAAGTGGGAGCGTGTAGATCCACACAGAACAACTGTGAAAACTCAAGCACGCGTCCTACAGCTCTCGCTTGCCTCCAGAATGACAGAGCACGCGCTGCTCTGAATTCATCTGCTGAATTTCAAGTTGCTCCCAAGGAACAGACACTGTAACCAATTGAATTTAAGGCTTCAAAATTTTCCTCGAAGATACAACCACCTCACCCACCCGGAGCTGGATTTCATCTGAAAGGTGTGACGGGAACTTACTTCCTTTGCTGGAATGAGTAACTGTGCTACAACACGTTCTACCTGCCTACAGAACTGCTGTTACAACTTAATTTGTTTGTAAAATTGTAAAATATTGTAAAATATGTAAATGTATACTGCAGGGACAGTCATAAAACCATCAGCAAGGTCTTTATTTCTTCATCAGGGAATAGGGTTTAGCATTTGTGCATAACACAGTCATCCCAAACTCATGCTAATAAAAGAGAAACCTTTACAATAATCTGTATCTTCTCTATAGAGATTATTATAAAGCCAGAACTTTACATCTCTTATGGTTTGTGAAACTTAAGAAAATTTATGCATGAGTCTCTTACATGATGTGGGATGTTACCAGGACTTAACTTTTGACATAGTAGGACTTACAGCAGCTTATAGAATACGTTTCATAACCAGTTCCAGATGAATGGAAGGGCAGTCAAGACCAGAGCCATCATATATAAACCATGTGATTTGCTTATAAAACATGCACTTATTACTTTGAATTAATGGAACAAACTATAACAGGGTTTAATTTAAATTGGTTCCTAATCCAGACAATGAAATACTGACCATTTCACAGTCCGCCTCATTAATGCATACTAATGGTCAAGTGAACCAGTTTATCTTTTATTTATGAAAAACATATGAATTGTGATAGATAGAACAGGAAAAATTGGTTCAAATATACAGATACTATTGTCCAATCAGCCATTAAAGGAGTAAGAACAAAAAAATTAATGTTTCCCCCTCCCACCCCAAAGTAAAACTAAAACTGAACTACTTGCAGGAGTTTTTCTTCATTACAAAAGCTGAGATGCATTCAGCTTCATTGGGAAATGTAGACAGCCCCTGTTAAGTCCCTGTGGATTTTAATTCCTGTAATCTCTCCAGCATTGCTGCATCAAACTTAGTCCTTATGATATATTCCAAAGTAAAACCAGCCATTCCAAATCTACAGTCATTCTTTGCTTCAAGTTCTTTCACAGAACTGCTGAAAAAGTAGACATTTCTTTCTAAAAGTACAAAAAGGGTTTGTATAGAAGGTACTTCTCTTATACAATTATATTACACAGCTCAAAACTGTCCCGGCAGGCTCTTCTCAGAACTGGAAGATAAGAAAAAATGACAAAAGTGAGTTAGTTTCATTGCAGCTCTGTGTCTTATTACAAATACAAGTAGTTTGCTTTACCTTTTTGAGTTCTTTAGGCCTAGACTCAGAAACAATGCAGAAGCTGAACATCAATCAAGTCTAATTGCTACAGTATCAAACACTACAAAATTAGGAAAATATTTGGTTTGAAGTATTATTTAAAAAAATGAAATGGGAAAAAGTACTACAGAGCTGTGATAGCTTAAAATGGACATTTTCTGTGAATGAAGCACAGACTCACAACCACGTGGGTCTGCCTTTTACATCTGGGGATGAGATAGCATCGCTGGCACTGTTCTCCACCTCCACCAAAATGCCATTTTTACGAATGAGTGAAGTTGAAAAAAAACCCCAAACTTTTAAAGGAAGTTGGTTTGTCACCACAGCTAATAGCTTTACCCAGTGTCCCAAGTTCAGACAATACTGCAATCATATAAAGAGCTTTCCTGCACAATTACAATTTGGAAATATATAGGCTTTACCAACAACAATAATAATGCTCTTTCACACAACCATGTCAGAGCTCTTCATAAACACTAATTCCCTAAGCTTTCATTTATTCTGCCTCTGAGGTATGTAATTACCATCACCCATTTTTATCTATAGGCCATATTTTCCTAGGACTGACCGCCTCACAAATTTGAATACAGTGTGCTTTACATTGTATTTGGATAAGGCAGTGAAAATATCTTATGTTTTATAGGTGAGAGCTGAGACAGATAAAATAATTCACAAGTAAAGGACTGGCACCTCCTGGCATTCAGTCCTGCATCTCAGCCCTCTTTTCCCCCACCCAAAAATATAAGAATATTATTCCTTGACAGGTGTTGACTTCAAGAAACACTAAATTCTTTTACCCAGTATTGGTGAGGTCTACCACGCTGGGTCTGGTTCTTGCTTTATTTGAGAACTTTCTTCTGTTTCTGTAATATCTGCTGAAAAAGCAGTAATGAATGAAACTTCTCCACTAATTTTGTTGTTATTGTTGTATTTAATAAGTAAAAAATTATGAAAATATGAAAAGCATTTATTTATCACTTTAAACTATTAAGGATAAATAAAAATGTATTCACAACAACCTGATTCTGTGGAAATTATCATATTCACTTCAATGTAAAGCAGCCTGGGATCTTAGAGCACTCTAGATTTTTAAAGAACAGAAATAAAAAAAATGCATGAAACATTAAAATGCTTTTTATGTAGCTGAAATACTCACTGGGCAAGAAAGGAACTTAACAGGAAACAATGTATAACCAGTGAAAAAATGTCAAATACATCACTGTTTTGGTGTTCATCCCACTTTTCAGCCCTTCTCCCTCCTCTTCCTCAATCCCCAGCGCCCTTCCTTCCTCCATCCACCTCATGGGACATGCAGCGCAGGGTGAAGCTTTTCAAACCCTCACAGGTAAGTCTGTAGCCCACAACTTCAAATCCCTCAGGTGTGACTACTGCTCCATGGTTTTCTAAGAAGCTACCAAGATCTGAACCTACTGGAGCTCAAGTCACCCCTTCCGAGTCATTATTAAAGTAGCGTTCATTGCACAAACTCTTGCTTTCACAGCATGGACTATTTTCTAGATATTTTTTTCCCCATCTCTAGAATTGTTTCTCTTCTCAACTCGATACTGGCTTTTGCATTATTTTATTTCAATCTGTCCAAAACAAATTTTGACCATAGCTAATTTTTCTTCTTCAATGCATGGTATCACACAAAGGAATTATGATATGCTTAAAAAAAGAGATATAGGAACTCTATCTTGTTGGCTAAAGCATGCATCATCCTTTGATAGATTTTTTTTTCATTTCCAGGAGACTTCATTACAAAATCTTTGCTTTTTCTTGTTCACAGGGATGCCTGGAGGTAAATCAAAGAAATCTCATGCCTGTACAGCATTGCCTATATGACCCAAAGCCTAATTTTGTTCCTTTTATAAACAGAGAATATGATGTTGGAAGGAAATTGGTTTTTCACTGAAGTTGTTTGGAAGGTTCAGGACTAGGGTAATTCATCACTACAAAGCCCAGCCATTTCACCACATGATCATTTTATACCTTCCAGCCCAGTTCTGAAGTGATTTTGAGTTCTTTAGCAACTGAACACCTTTTCTCAAGATCATTCCTCTGGTAACTGGGTCTGGATGACAAATTCAAAAACCACATTTGTCTATTTCTTCAAAACCATCACTTTGAAGGCCTGTAGCTAGATTTCCTCCACATGAAGGTATTCAAGAACAACTGTGTCTCTCCTCCATCATCTATTAGTTTCAGTGATCCCACAGACTTTCAGTATCATAAAGACCTTTCATGTTTCAGCTTTCAAGATGCAAGAGCTTAAAATCTGCAGCTCAGCTCTTCTGTGACTCTAACACTTGCTTTCTTTTTGTCTTGAATGTTGCAACAGGATTGATCAATATTCTGAGAAAGATCTACTCATAATGGTGAGTTTGTGACAGCAGTTCTGGTTGAACATGCTGACTTGTCTCCCAAGTTCACTGACATGCCAGGGAAATGGAAGCAATGGAGACTGAAGGGCATTTCTCTGGAAAAGGTATGATACAGAACAACGGGAGTGCTGCAACTCACTGCTTTCTCTCTTGGGGGGAATCTAGGCAGGATTAGGGAATGAACTCAAGTTGAGAGTTTTAAGATGACAAGTGCTGATACACAGCAGCCTCCATCCAGTGCTGTTGGCTGTGTTGCTGTCAAGCTGCAGCTGACACATCAGAGAGCTCCTCTCAGGACTACCTGGCACGAAGGCAGCACTCCATCAAACTGTCCAGCACCCCAGAACCCCTACACCAGCCACTCCAGAGGCAGCCACAGCTGTTCAGGGCCACAAGGACAAACTGGGGCTATAGCAGAGGCAGCTTTTACATGACCAGAGCCCACAGAGGACACCAGCATCCCAGTTCTCAAGGCAGTTCAGTATTCCTAATATATAATATTATATTCCTAACGCTCCAAGATCATATGCAAAAGCACAGGGTGGGTAGAAGACCTATAGCCACGCTGGTCTCACATACATCAACATCTGAAAATGATACAGCTCAAGTATATTCTTGGACAACAGGAAATTTGGACGCTTTTCAGAGCTTTAAGTTTTGAGGAACAACAGTACTCCCCCCTCCCTAACACACCCTCACAGTATATCCAGGCATTCAAATTTCCTGATGATGGCAATCATTCACTTGCATAAATCGTGGAAACTACTGCACTGAATAAACTACAGGCATCGCTCAGGATATGAGCAATCACTCAAAGCCTATATATAGTCATGACTCATGAACAACAATTCATAAAACTCCTTTGTAAAATTATTTGAATAAGAACTTTTGCTGCAGACTATTTTTCACGTGATGCAGCATGATATTAATACAGATGAAAAAAAAAAAGTCCTGGGAATCAATAAGAGACTTTTTTTGATTGACCTCCTTCCTTTAAAAAAAAGATACAATTTTGTTCAAAATTATTTAAAAATATTTGTTGATATTAACCGAAGACAAACACTTACCTTCTACAGATACTTCTATTTGGCTTGGTTCAGCTGGCTCTTAAATGAAAAAAAAATAAAATAGCCAAATGAATATGAATATAGTCTCAATAATATGAATCAGATAAGTATCTTAGAAAAATTAAGGAAATTAAGTTTTCCCTGAAAAAAAGCCCCTCATTTTTTCTTTCATGATCAGTCTCCAATATCTTTTGAGATAAATGCATGTAACTTTCTATAGAGTCTGCAGCAAAATAGAAAAAAAACCCAAACATTTATTACATTCCACTACCTAACGCTTTCCCTTCCAAGTACGGTTCACTAGCAGACATATCACCAAGTCCTAGTAGAACATAATATGCACTTGCACGCAACATACCCAGTTTAGACCAGCTTTACTCAAACCAGTTAAATACAAAACTGTATTTAAAAATAAGTCACCACTTCTGGTTAGTACTGTCTGTTCAATGGCAAGCAAGTTGAGTTAAGCAGACGTCAATAAATGGATATTGAATTGGCTTTATATATTGCCCCTATTAATCCTTCTTTTCAGCTCACTCATCTGCAAAAATCAAATCAAGGAACACGCCAATGACACAGCTTGAAGGAAGCAATGACTCTTTCTATTAATTTATTAATATTTAATAGGTATAAAAGTCACCATTACACACCATCTGTCAAAATAAACCAGCTCATCATGAGCGATGCATACCCAGGACATGACTACTAATATAATCTGTCAATAAGATCAAGAACTCCACACCCTACCCCTCCTGCAAGGACATGCATCATGCTCTGCATCACCTGGTTGTACTGGTGCTGCTGGCACTGCTGGTGGTGCTACCGGTGGTGGTGCTGCTGCTGGTGGTGTTGCTGCTTCAGCTTTTTCCATCAGCTCTAACATTAGACATGATCACTGTTTAACTTCACAATTAAAACAATCCCACTCATAACACAAGGGCAATATTACTTCTTGAACCTGCAAATCCTGAAACTTGTCACATGAACAGGTTACTAACACTTGTGATTCAGCTGCAGTTCAATTTTTTTTACTACAGAAATAACATTCCCTATCTTGCCTGCAAGCACCAAAAACCATAGAATCATGGAATGCTTTGGGTTGGAAGGGACCTTAAAGATCATCCAGTTCCAACCCCCCTGCCATCAGCAGGGACACCTTCCACTAGACCAGGTTGCTCAAAGCCTCATCCAACCTGGCCTTCAACACTTCCAGGGAGGGGGCATCTACAACTTCCTTGGGCAACCTCCTTGCAAGTTCTCACATATTCTTCAGAACAGGAATAAAGCATCGTAGCTACATAAGCAGTAGGCTCAGAGCTTTTCAATCATTCACCTCAGTATCTGTCAATTTCAGATCATTTTGATTATCATTAATATACACAGATACTGCATAAAAATCCCATGTTCAATGATCAGTCTGCTCCTCCAGTGATGGAAGATATCTGTGTTGGTTTTATTCAGCGTATCAGCTAGCCTCAGTCCCAACACACGCTGAAAGTTATGCTGGAGACACAACAGTTCAACAGATTCTTTCATTTCTAATTCTGCCTGGAAGGTTCCCTCTTCCAAAGGGATCTCTTTCCCACCTAAGGTGGAGTGCCTGGGACTGGTGAGCAGGTCAGTGTGAGTTACTAGACTTGAAGTTCATAGACCCCAGTGTGTCAGCTGGAATATACTGGTGGTTGAACGAACGCTGGGTCGCCAAGGCTCAGCCTGCGTAAGGCCAAACTAATGATAGTAGGTTACTTGGCCTCTGAATTTGTAATCTGACATTGGCTCAGAAAGAACACGACACAAGGGACACTGTAATGGTATCTAATAAAACAGGTCACAATTATTTTAGCAACTGAAAATACCAAGACCTTTTTTTTTTAACCTCAAACGATTTCATTAACATGACCAAACTGTCCACGGCACTTCAGGTAATTACACTCTGCCTCTCTAAACTGTTACATCCTCAGCAGAATGCAGAATTTTTTCACTGAAACAGGGTTGTGCAACTACTGGAAAGTTCTTGCTTATTAACTGCTACTGCTATGGATCTGAACCTAAAATGTAGACACTCCCATTTAAGTCTGTAGCTCAGTCAGGGTCCTAAATCTATATGGGAGGTGGCAGCTGAAAAATACAAAATCAGTACCTTGCATTTTCATGTTAATGTTAAGCTTATAGTGTTGTGTAAATTTATCACACTCCTTTCAATTGCATATGCATGTTTAGTCAGGAAATTTTAATGAGACGGACACAGACAAGAGTTATACACAGAACTTAACCACTGAGCAGCTTTTGCCACTAAGCCAAAATGCAGAAAACTAATGTTGGTAAGTTACAAAAATACATTTGCCATCAGCGTTTCATACTTACGATTGTTAATCACAAGTCCTGGAAAGGGTCTGTAAAAAACAACAACAAAAAAGTATTGATTCTAAAATATACTGCATGGGATCTCCCTGCCAAGGCAGCCTCACTTCATGTTTTGTAACAGTGGTCATGCTAAAAAATGAACAGAAAGTCAAACAAAACAGAAGGAACCGATGCAACTGTCAGGTACCATGGCATGCCCACTAGCATTTGGAAAAGTAACATACACAGGAAGGTTTAAATCCTTCCCTCAGCAAGGGTTAATTAAAAAGGCAGTCACCTTTTCTTCAGAGCTTAATTAAATAAAATGTATCAAGCAAAATTCCTTTCAGTTAGAACTCTTCATGATTAAAGGTTGAAAATTCAGACCCCTTAGTAAGATATATTTAAGAAATTTATCTTTATATCTAAAGATAAATTGAAGTGTTTAGACTCCTGTGAAGCAGTCTATGATTTGAGAAGTTACATAAACTGGTAAACTTTTATTTTCAATTCCTGAATTCCTTCTGATTCCAAAGTTTAATCTATTCTGCTTCATGCATACAAATTACTTTGTATATACGTGTGTACATATATGTCTATATATGTACAAATAAAATTCACTTATCCTGTAATTGGACAATACTGGATTTTTAAATATTGTAGGTAAACTCATTTTGTTGGGGAAAAAAACCCCTATTTATCAAAGACCTTACTTTAACTCAGGAATTTTAACACAACTGGAATACTTAAAAAAATATTAATATTAATACTATTACAAACATACTATTCGCAGTCAAGAGCCAACAAGCTCTGGAGCTGTCTCAGAGCTTAATCTGATAAATGGGGAGTAAGACCCACAACACTTCAGGACTCTGTTATATAATATGAATAGATTTCAACTCAAAAGATGTCTGGCTTTAATAAGCAGCATTAATAATATGCCCCTTGTCATACTAAATTGGATTGTGTCCTCCAAGGAGTTACCATCTTCATTCATGCTATGAACATCTGGGCCTTATTTGATTTGACATAATTGTTTCCCAAAAAGCCAACACCTTCTACTATTTAAAGATGCACCACAACTTCTCCTCTTTTGAATCTCAATTTATTGAAGCTACAGGGCTGTCCTCACAACCTCTGTACAATCTAATCGTTGGCAACTACATACCGAATGACAGTAAATTTGATAAAGTCTGCTGATTCCAAAATCTTCCTCATCGAGCTGATTTCCAGATAACTGGGAGCTTTAAATGTCACGCCAGGAGGCATCCCATCCACTACCACACAGCCAGGGTTGATAGTGATTTTTCTGTATGGCACTTTCACAGGAAAATTCATACCTATGGCTTCACCTAAGTTAGAGAGAGGACAGCAAAAAGGTTAAGTTTTTCAAAATTACTGTAGTCCCAAGTATTAAGAGGTCAGAACTATGAAGCCCTAAGAAGGATCATTGTGTGCCATAAAAATAAATACTTTATCAACCATAAAAATAAATATTTTATCAATTTATCATCAATAAATTTTATTCAATTTTACAGAAAGAAACAGGAAGGTGGGGGAACGTGAAGCAGTCTATACTCTTGGGATTTTTTGTTTAGAACACCAAACAACCTAAATCACTTATGAAAGATTCTTTTTGAAGCATAACATTCATACATAATTCTCAAATTTGTTCATTTTAATGATCATACATATCATCCACTGTGATGATTCACTAACTTCAATATGAACAACATTAATTGCATTCACACTTATATAAAAAAAATGGAGAGTAAGAAGCAATTACCAAATTTCCGGCTAAAAAGATCATTTACTTGCTCTCTCAAATGTCTGGCCTTTTCTACTTTTGACAGTCGCTCATTTTCATCATCTGGAAGAAATTGTCAGAATAGCATCAGAATTAAACAGATTTCCCACCCCCAGAGCTTGTTTATCACTGCATGTTTCCTCAAAGCAGGTATAACTGAGCACTTCGAAATGGCACCAACTTTGTTTCTAGTTTTAGCAGTAACACAGAATTGTACAAATACACAAAAATAAACGGTTGTTAAGAAATCTGGGAGAAGCTTTGAAGTATTTACATGACCAAGATTAGATTTACTATCTAGAGATGATGTTGTAAACTTAATCTAAAATTGTAAATTGTATTTTCAGGTAATGGTGGGGAAAGGTAAAAGCAAAGTGACATTAAATAGATGGCCACAGCACGGAATGTTCCCTGCAGTTTCAAATGAGTGCAATATATGCCTGAAAAAGCAGTAATCAGTGTTGTTTAAGACAAAGCAGTTTAGTCTGCATAGTCACTCAATTTGGTCCAAGCCATCATCTCTTGAAGTTGCCAAGAAAGATGCAAATCAGTATTGAATTTAGTACACAAGAAAAAAGGGAAAAATAGGGATATTTCCTAATGAGGGGCTGAGCCAAGAATATTCTAGAGATGTTCATTGAACAGATTAATGAAAGCTAGAAAATATTTCACATCTCAGGAAAAACAGAATGCTAAATTATGCTCTTTGTTGACTGTACTTCAGTGAACCAGCTTGACTGTAGGAAAACGCTAAACAAATGTCAAAAAGTAGGATGTGTAGGCACAAAAGTGTGATTTGAAAGCAGACAGTATACACACCTGGTATAGTTACTTGAATGATGTTAAGATCTTCAACACCTGCAGCTGTATTCACTGTTGTGTTTGTTGTGGTGCTTGCTGTATCAGCTACATTAGATGAGTTATTTTTTCCTAAAATTAAGAAAATTAATTTTAAAAAAAACATTTGTAGAGAGCCAAAATCTTGAAGGTCATATATAAAGAAAATATTGGAAAATAACAGCTATTTGTAAAGCTCTCAAAGTGAACCCAGTTCCATTTTCAAAATGGGAGCAGCTTCCCATATGAGACATACTTATTGAAGGTACACACTACTCTCTTTCCAGCCCTAGAGGAGAAACAACTAGATTAAAGATAATGCTAATATTTACCTAGCTGATTTTCCAAAAAGATTATTAAGAAAAGGGAACAAAGAATATGTGGAGCATGTATTTTGGCTTTTTTTTTTTTTTTTTTTGAACAGAAAAATCATGGCACTTGCAGTTAATTCACTAACACCTACTGAT
Organism: Antrostomus carolinensis; assembly: GCF_000700745.2. Lineage (NCBI taxonomy): Eukaryota > Metazoa > Chordata > Aves > Caprimulgiformes > Caprimulgidae > Antrostomus > Antrostomus carolinensis. The sequence continues at coordinate 25,100 of NW_010331731.1, forward strand.
ACATGTGTTCACTGCAGGCATTGACAAAAGAAATCCCTTACAGTAATATTTGTGAGCTACGCTGTCGAATGGCACAAACTAGCATAGTTCAACCCACAGTAACAGGTAATAATAGAGAACTCAAAACATTTAACCCATGACCTGCCTGTCACAATTTTCTACTGGCTATCTGCACTCCTATCTGTGGAGCACTTGTCATCTAGATGACCTGTGTATTAGGAGCAAGTCACTTATCTTTAGACCTGAATTAGTTCTGTGAATCACACATTACTTGTTAGTTTTAATAAAAGGCAATAAAGAACATATCAGAGGCATGATTGTTGTGAATAACTTAAAAAAATGTAATATTCCCTTGCTAAAGCTATATTTAAACTGTAACTAGTAAGTGCTTTTCCCACCTTAAAAACAAACAAGCAAACAAACCAACCACAACGTAGAATGAATCTTTCAGGAATTCCTTAACACCATGCAGCTCTCCTGATCTGTACTTAGCACTTCAAAGAGACTTTATTGAGAACATTAAACAGTTGCAAAACTCACTTTGTGGTCTTCTAGCAGAATTTTCCTTAATAGCTGCCTCAAACATCTCAGGCCTGTAAACAGATTGAACATTTCATGTACAGTAATAAAATTCATCAACATTAAAGAAAATGCTATTTTCTAATAGTAATTTATTAAAGACAAACTAAGTGATATTGAAAGTCCTTTGAAATTCCTTTCAGACAGACAGCCAGCCAAGAATGCAATGGCCGAGAGGCTCCACAACTTCCCTTATCACTGTTTCTACACTAGCACATGGGTATCTAAACCTATTCTAGACAAGAAAAATAAGTTCTTACAACCCCCAATATATGAATCTCCACTCTTCAGCTCTTAGTACACTGCCGTCAAGTTTTATGTTTTATGAGTAACCTGTAAGTGGTCCATGCAGTAGGAACAAACCCAGTGATGTGACAACTGAAATGGGTTAAGAAATCTGGACTTGCTCCTCTTCCCAAAATAGGTTGTGAGTGTCTTTCAGAACAGAAAGAGATTACTGTATCTTCCCCCACATCAAGAAGAGCCTTCTGACCATTTCCTCATTTACTAAAAATATTCCACTGTGTATTTTATAGAGTAATTTAGCAACTTGACAATATAATTTCTTTTTTTTTTTTTGGTCTACATTTCAATTATCATAGAATGGATTATAAAAGACACATGGGAGTCTCACTTTTTAATAATGAATTTTATCTTAGATTTGTTCCTCAGGATCTTCTCCAGTCTTGGAATTCCAAAAGTAGAAGGTCGGCGGAACGGCACCCCCTCGGGTAGTCCTTCCACATAGAAAACCTCTGGGAAGGATTCAAACAACGCAAACGGCACCTTCACTGGTTCAGTCAGCCCCAGTGCTTCTCCTGGAATGCAGCAGAGAACAAATAAGCTACCAGCTAAGTAACTGATGTGCCTATAAGAAGGAAAATCTGAGGTGTAAATGGTATATAACAGTTGGCACATACATCCTAGATTAAGTGAGACCTGCAGGCTTTGTTTGGCTATGAGTAGGCAGTCTCAAGCAGATCTCATTCTGTTGCAGTAAATCTGATCATAATTTGCATCTGAAAATTAGTAATTTGCAGCCAGCTCATGCCACTGGCTTGGTCTGCATACCAGACTATCCCATTTGTATTCCACTTTGTTACAGGCAGTATATTCTGTCTCAATATATGGTAGTATATTATTGTTATACAGGCAGTATATTCTGTCTCTGCTAGAGAATACCACCAAGGACAGGTGACATTACTGCTCGTGTTCCAAAAACTGCAGTCAGAAAAAATCATTACTTCCAGAAGTCATTAGCTTCCCAACAGCCTGCACTAGAAGCAGCACTGGGATATGACAGAGCACTTCTCTCCAGATACCAAACAGAACGTATCGAGTCACGCAGAGGCTGAAGTCATACAAAGTCCCGTTCATAAGCTGAGTGAAGAAAGCTTAAGAAGACGTGCCAGGATGTGGAGTCACTCACTATGTCTCTGGGTCATTAAAGAAGCAGTAATCCAACCACAACTTCTCCATTTCCAAACCCAAATAAAATAACTAGTGCAGATGTGTCACAGAATTGCAAGCAACCTACGCGAGAATGAACTCAAATGAGAAATTCCCTGGAGTACCCAAGGATTGCAGGACCTTTGGAATAAATATGCAAATATACCTATCATCCATCTAACTGCATGTTCATAAGAAAGACATCTCAGTAAATAAGTACTAATAAACTTACCACATTTTTCATTGAAAAGATTTTCAACTTTCTGCTTTAAGTCGGTAATTTTGGCATTCCATGCCTCTGCCAAGAGGAAATTGGAAGAATTAAATCAACATTCACACAATGAATCAGTCCTTGAAGAATATTTTAATAAATGTTTAATAAGTTATTATGCCTGATAACTGATTTACTATGACAGTAAAATGTGCAAAATGGCTATCATTCTGCAAAGGGCACCGAAACATTCTGCTGCAGTCCAAACCTATATCCACATTTTCCTAAAGCTTTGAAAGATGCTGCTACTAGATAAAGCAAAGGTGATTAAAATTGAAATTAATCCAAGAATGATCCAAATTTACAGTATCAAGCAACCTAAATTTTACTAATCTGAACCAGCACCCAAAATAGTGGCAGAAAATTCTTCACAGACATAGCCCTGAGACACATGCCTCTCGAGAACTATAAGCTCTGCCATAATTTCAACTTCAATTGCATGATTAAATGTCCACCTAGCTAGGTTTTTTTTCTTTCTGACAGCAATCCACAGCAACTCCTAAATCAGTTTACTTGTGGCTGCAGTAAGTGGTCTGTATCTGGTTTACAAACCTAAAAATTCAGTTGAAAGTTTAAAAAAGTTGCAGAGCAAAGCTTAAAAAAACCTGGCTCAGGAGTAAAGAATTCTTTTGTTTCACATTATATGACCACATGGCTAAAAAGAAAGCATGTGGGACAAATACAAAAAAGCAAACAACAAACTCCTATATAAATAGAACCAAAAAACCTCAGAATGTAGAAGAAAAAAAGGGTTAGTGAGACTTGGGAACTGCTTACACATCTCCCTTGACTATGAGGAATGTATCTGGGTTTTATGACCCTGCTTTCGATGCAAAGAGTCCTGTGCTAGATAGGCCTGGTCCTCCACGGCTGAAAAGCTCCAGCCCAACGTTCATGAAGACAACTACATGGCTTCTAGTCCTCTTGGACTTCTCCTTCACTGATTTTCCAGAACTGGAGAGATCTGTAATGGCCATCTTGCAAAATCAGCTCCGATATACCATATATATATTAGTACATACTAATGTTAGTTCAGATCCTTCCTAGTTCCTACACATCACTTGGGTATCCCTGCAGAGTGATGCTCAGTATTTCAAGTCTGTGGAGTGCTTATTAAGCTTACGCACAGTATCAGTCTCAGCTGGGTTTTTGCACCATGAATCAGACAGCAAGCCCTTCAAGAACCTGCAGCATTGTGAAATAACAGAGCAGCCAAAGTCTAAGGGTCTGATTCTGAACCCAAATTAATAAGATCTAACAGACCTGCGCTGCATTTGTACAGCATTCTCCATACATCATCCCAGGATTGCTCTGATGCAGATTATTCTGCGTGATGAAGAACTGAGTGTACATGAAAACAAGAACTTCAGTCATTCACTGACTGTAGAATAGAACATTAATTCAAAATATCTCTGAGAGGTAATTGTCAGAATCTTCAATACCAACATTAACAGAATATACACATGCTAATTCCCACAATACTTACCAAAAGAAAACTCTCTTCCTCGTGGCCTGAAAATTACATTGGACCCATTGGTTTGAGAATTAGTTTGAACATCTGTTGTTTGTGGTTTATTAGGACCTGTAAAAAGACATTACATATATACATGCAGAGAGCAGAAGCAAGCCACCATACAAAAAAAAACCCCCAAAACCCCAAAACAAAAAGAAACAAACCCAAAAACCTTAAGCAGCGCTTCTGGGGTTGTATTTAAGCATTTGATGCTCTTGCTCGTTGACTGTCATTTCTCTGCTCAAGACTACGTTAGTTCCCAAATATCTGCTTGGAATAAAAGGCCCAAGCAACTTGCCAAACTCCAACATTTTACATAACCATCACCTGCACAAAATCCATTTTCACTCAGAAATGAAAAAATAATACTGTTTCTATACTGAAGTGTATCTGGAGCCCTGAAATGAAACTTCGTTTGCTACATGAGGTGAATGTATAAGTTAATTATGGGCTATGAAAACTGACAAGAACAGAAAACATTAGAAGAATATTTAATGATATTTCTTACATACCTTCTTCAACAGTAACTTCAATCTCTGAAACCTTTGAATTGCCTGCAGGACTTTTTGAACTTTTTGAACTCTTTGAACTCTTTGCTGGAAGTCAATACAATACAAAATGTAAAGCACAAACCCTCTATAACGTATATCCTGCACAGCTAATGAGAAAACAGCTGTATTCTGAAAATTCCTAGAGACTGAAGAATCACTTGTGTCTGTACTAAGTACAGTTGGCACTATAAAATCTGACCAATGACATTTACAGCCTTAAAACGTAGGTTTAGTACTCTTGAAAAAAGCAGGTATCACACCTAAATTTTCACCCCATTAATCCAGAACAGAAGATTTCATTGTTTCTAAGTTTAAGGGACAACTTTGATACTTTTTATTATTGAAATAAGAAAATTAACTTCCAAATTTTCTGTAGAAAGTGTACACTTAAAAGACTTTCTTTTTTATTCTTTTCTTACAAAACTTCATTGTTATTTACTTCAGTTCACAACTAAAAGTTAAATATGGTTTAGGCCATTAACAGCAAAAGAAAAGTTGTCAAAATTGTGTAAATTCAATTTTCTGTATTGTAATAGACTTAAGTAAAAAAAAAAGTAGATAAATTTATGTTTTGAGTAACTTTTTTCAAATAATAGTAGATTTGGAGGCTACTATGCTAGATCATCTTAAATAGTGTCTTTTGTTTGCAACACTCATTTTTGAACCACAAATATTTCTCCCTAAGGAAGCAGAAAGTATTTATGAATTGATGGCAGCAAATAATACTTAATTGTTTACCTTCAGTGTTTATCTTACTAGCCAGTTCTGGAGGCAAATAGGAAGTGACAAGCTGAGGCCTAAAAATTGAACAGAACACAATTCAATCCATTACACATGCAAGAAAAATAACACAGCAAAGCGTTACAAATTTATTGGAATCCAGTTGAGTTCCAATTTACACAACACCAGCTCATAAAATTGTGTTAGAAGCACGGGTGGCTCTCCATCTACTAACACCACAAAAAGTTAGAAAACACAGGTACATTTTCCATTCTGTAACTTTCTTCTGTGTTTATTTCAAGCATAAAAATAAAGAAAAAGGAAAAATAAAAAAGAATGAAATAATCTTTCAGGTACAAGGCCATTTTTCCCCTAGATCATTGATGCAGGAAACATGCAATTTATACATCTATATAAATTTAATAAAGAAGGTATATCCTTTTACGAGATAAAACACACATGCAAAATGTTCTTTCTGTTTCCTGGAAACAGAACTCAACATGTAAAGCCTAAAGTCACTGGGAAGAAAATCAAGTAACTTCAAAATCAGGAGTAAAAAATAGCTGAATTATAAACACACTTTTTAACAACGAATTTAATTTTGCCACTCCCACGGACAATTCTTTCAAGGCGTGGAATTCCAAACCACGTGGGACTCCGGAAGGGGATTCCTTCTGGCAATCCTTCGACATACAAGTAGTCAGGGTTTGATTCAAATACAGGATAGGGAACCTTCACTGCTTCCGAAAGCCCCAGAGCTTGACCTGAAAATAAAGATTTAATGGTAGTTTACATACTCAAATAGGTGGTATTTTATCTCAAGTGATTTTAAGAAGCGCAGCTTACAGAAACTCTACTACTCAGGTAATTAAAAAACCCAAGAGAAATATTTAATAGCATTTCTATTATTTTCTGTAGAATAACTGCAAATAGCAACTTCTTTGACCAACTTGTTAGAGATAACATCTAAGTCTGCAGTGCCTACTTTCTTCAGAGAACTTTTTTAATCCAAAAGCTTTTTGTGCACGTCATCAGCTCTGCCACGCAACTTCCAATACCTGAAGGGGGCCTACAAGAAAGCTGGGGAAGGATTTTTCATAAGGGCAGTCAGTGACAAAACAAGGGGAAATGGGTTTAAACTGAAAGAGCTTAGGTTTAGATTGGATATTAGGAAGAAGTTCTTCACTGTGAGGGTGGTGAGACACTGGAACAGGTTGCCCAAGGAAGTTGTAGATGCCCCCTCCCTGGAAGTGTTGAAGGCCAGACTGGATGAGGCTTTGAGCAACCTGGTGTAGTGGAAGGTGTCCCTGCTGATGGCAGGGGGGTTGGAACTGGATGATCTTTAAGGTCCCTTCCAATCCAAACCGTTCTATGATTCTATGAACTGGAAAAACTATGGCCTAGGATGTTGTTATAAAGTCATTTATGTCAATTATAGGAAAGAGCAAAAAGTAGGTGTGAGGAGTCAAGATTTCCACATCTGACCTAGCAAATTTCTGATGTTTAAATAAGTACAGTAAAATTGAAAAGTCTTTTTACAGATGAGTTTTAAAACATAGCAGCTTTATAAAACAGTTCATTTAACATAGAACTTACCAAACTTCTTATTAAATATCTCTTCTACTTGCTTTCTTAGCTTTGTGATCCTGATGTTCCAATCCTCTTTGACTGAAAACCAGAAATGGATATATGTCAAGAGTATTCCCCAGCTCTAGATAAAGAGGTACAATCAAACACATTTCTTTCAACACAAGAACTTGTAAACTATCAACACAGTCACATCTGAGTAGACAAGGACACACAATGAGTAATGCTTATTAATGGCAGCTTTAATGAGACATAATTCCCTCTACATAATGGAAAATCTGTTTAAATGTAGTTACAAATTTCAAACATTGCCCCGAGTGAGAGAACTTGCACTTCAGAGCCTTTAGATGCAGGAAGGAATGATTCTAGTGGCTCTTACGAAGTTGGAATTAATTAATCATACTGCATACAAATAACACTTTAGAACAGAAGGCAAGGAGAGCTTTGCTAAACATTTTGATTAGTGTAAGAAATCATCTTCAATCTCCTTCTCTATTATAAATAAGTCAATTATAGGAGAGCTAGCCAGAGTAGACAATTGGCAGCTTAGTTGGAGAAGAAAGCAAAGGACACTAGCAGCAATAAAAAGCACTACTTTTCTGACAAACGGCATCTAAATTCATTACTTTTCATCATAACCCACAAATAACAATTAACTGCTACTGAGCTAATACCATCCAGAGTTGTGGACAGCATAGAGGAAGGAAGCTACACAGATTTTTTTTGTTTCCAAAAATATTTTTGACAAACAAATTACCTGATCTTCTTTATTTCTAGCTTCTTATACTATTAAGGCAAGATGTATTGATATTTTTTTGCAATCTGTCCTACTGATCTGATAGATTTCACAGGTATTTAACACCTGCACATTTATTTATACTTATGCACAGGTGGTGGTCTCACTGGCAAAGGAATTAGACTGACCACTGTACTTAAAGACTAAAACGTTGTTTGCAGGCTACCTGTTGAGGTATTATTACTTAATACTGATTATTCCAGAATAATATTTTGTTTAATAAATGAAATTTGCTGATATTCTTTAGCAACATAAAGTACTGCACCTGCAGGAAGAAGATCCCTGGCCTTTGTCTGGGAAAATGGTTTTCACCGGGCTCTAAGCCCAAGAGGACATTTGCTGTGTTTATCTGTCTGACATCAAATCCTGGGCCCTGCTAAGCTTTGTAGGAACTGATAATAACACACTCACCTAGAAGTTAGTAAAAAATACAACTATTACAAAAAAGAAATGTTATTCTGAAGGTTCAAACAGTCTGAGTTTTAAGAATCACGGCCACTGCATGACAGTTCTTTCGGAAAGAGGATTTTATCACCTGGTTTTTACTACTATCACTGGCACAGGCTGTTATTCCTTTATTGCCAAATTGTCAGTTATATTGTAAAATTTGACAACAATCAGGGTTTTGGCAATAAAATAAACAAAACAATGCTGCCTCTTCCTTCTGCTCCACATCAAACACAGTCTTTTCTACTGACCTGCCCTCTTGCTGAACATGAACCTTTTCCTAAAATCCAAACAAAACCCACAATATGTTGTTATGACATAAGACAACTCCTGATTACATGATTATTAAATCATATTATTTCTTTTTTTTTTTTTTTTTCCCCTGCAAAGCACTCAACACAATTACTTCTTGAAGCTGCAGTTTGTTTATCCAGTGAAATGTGTTTGGGGAAAAACCTTAGCAAGCCCTGGGTCTCAGTTTGTGTTGTAACTACTGGCAGATTCATACACTGGATTGTACACTTCTGTAACAAGAAGTATCAATGCACCAGTTCAGAGCATTAGATTGTCTCAGGAAATAAAAACCAATCTGGATTATCTTCCTGCGCTAGAGACACTTGGTGTTTAAAAGAAGTCATTACAATTCCTTACCAGAGGCCTGACAAAAGCCCAACAAAGTCAGTTGTGAAATGCTAAGGGACTCCAGAGCTTTGATTCAGGCCAGGCCAGTAACTCCCATTCTCCTGGGCTGTGAGGGTGATCCATTCTAGTTATTCAGAGACACATGAATTGCACTGTGATCCAGAAATCCATCCAGGTTCATAACAATCAATTTATTCTTTTCAAACCTCATGAAGAGCACGTCAGCACATTCATCACAGAGGGTTTACTTCGTGAAAAATGTTACATTGACCTGAATTTGTGTCCCTACCAAACCCTTCCATTCCCACTTGCAGACAGCACCTGTCTTACCTGGGGTGTGCAACCTGGGCTGAACAACTTCGGGTGAAGTGATGGTTAGCAGCTCCGGCCTGCAGCCAAAAAATAAATAATCTGTCCATTCTTGACATAAATGAAATATTAGTACTTATTATGACATGAATTGAAAAGTTTGGATTTTTCTGTTATGTATTTCACACTTGTGAAAATCACACAGAATCACAGAATGTTGGGGATTGGAAGGGACCTCAAAAGATCATCCAGTCCAATCCCCCTGCCAGAGCAGGAACCTAAATGAGATTACACAGGAAGGTGTCCAGGCGGGTCTTGGATGTCTCCAGAGAAGGAGACTCCACACCCACCCTGCGCAGCCTGTCCCAGGGCTCTGTCACCCTCACCTAAAGAAGTTTCTTCTCAAGTTTAAGCGGAACCTCCTGTGTTCCAGGTCACACCCACTGCCCCTTGTCCTACCATTGGGCATCACTGAGAAGACAACCTCTCTTGAGGTTCTACTAACCACACCCTTCTAATACACCCCAGGATGCCATTGGCCTTCAATGCTACAAAGATATTGGGAAGACTTGTCTGGACTGCACTAGAAAGTGCGGATTTGCAAAATATTTAATCTGTCTATTTGGTAACCAGAGACCGAACGCTTCATGATTGAATGAAACCAAGTGCTTGATAACACAAAGGGAGTTTGTTTGGCCTCTTTCTTAAAGAAAAAAAAAACAAAACAAACCCAAAAAACCCCAACAACATAACACAAGATGTTTAGGCATTAAAACAAACACTTACTTTCCAATCACAAATTTTATTCTGTTGCCCACTTGAATTATTTTTTCAAGGCGAGGGATTCCATACCAGGAGGGACTCCTAAAGGGGATATTCTCTGGCAGTCCTTCAACATAGAGGTCATTAGGGTGGGCCTCAAATTTCTGGTACGGAACAGCTTTTGGCTCCGTGCTGCCCAAGGCCTCGGCTGTTAGAACAAAACACATTCAGTAACTGGACATTTTGGCCATCAACCTTTATTAAAAGCTAGCTAAGTGACCAAATCTTCAGGCTGTTGCAATCATGATCTTAGAGCCTGGGACAATGCAAGATATCTAAACCCAAGAGCCTCAGCACATCAAGAACATAAACATTTACCATATTGTATCACATTGCTATGGGCAGTCATAATGCTAGACTGAAGATTACTGGGTGCCCCACTGAGGCATAATACAGTGGTTTTATCCCAAGTTTTTAATCTATTATAAAGCACAATGCAATATTTTATTCTATTTCTTATGAAGTTGACTTTTTTTATGCTGTAGAGAACATAAAAATTCACCCAGAAATGTTCTAATAATAATTTTTACAGTACTGCAATGGATATAAATAAGTAAATACTTGTTTTATTCATCAAAGGAAAAAAAAAACACAAATAGGAAGGAATTGAGTTGTACATACAAGACATACTTTTTTTTTAACTATGAATTTATTGTGTTGTATAAGCAGTAAAGTAATACTTGCTTTTTCATTCACCTGCCAGGACTTTAAATATTTGAAAAAAACTGATCAAAGGTCTCATTCATGTGGATGTTCAAAGGAAATAATGAAAGCAACCTTCAAGAAATACAAAGCCATGAAAGAAAAGAAAAGAATATAACCTTACTCACCAAACTTTTTACAGAAGAGTTGATCTACCGTCTTTCTCAGTTTGGTGATTCTGGCATACCACTCCTCTTTCACTGCATTTGAGAGTGACACAGAACAAAGACAACGTTCCCCAATTATTTTGGTTATATTTTCAGTCATTCAGTTTATAGTAGGCATAACCATCCTGCATTTTCAGGTAAGCCAGGAAATACTATGCGGAAGAAGTATGGATTCAACCTAGAACTAAGAAAATTAATTATAAAAAATCAGAGAATATTAAAACTGTACAAAAATCCATTCAGTGACATTGCTCTTGCTACAAAATACAGTGTATTAGCATGAAGAACTGCAATGCTTTCATCATCCACCTACAACCTGTAGATCTCATCTGGAGATGCAATTAGTTTTTATGCCAGTTTCATTTTCTAAAAAATTATCTGGACATTCAGTGCAGAATTTGGCATGCATATGGGATGAAAACTTGCTTTCAAGGCATTTTCACTAAGCACTGACAACCCCAAAGCAAGCTTTTATAGTGGGTGCAGACAGCAGCTTGGTCCTTGCTGTATATTCATGTTGAACTCCCAGCATCAGTTTCTCTAACTGTTCATGGATAATACTTTTAAAATGGTGATTAATAACTGCATTGAATGACTCTAGGGATTTTGTCATTCTTCTTGAGATGACAAGCAGCTTAGTTCCAACTCTCCAAAATGCTTCCTTGACACTACTTCAGACATGAGTTAAGTCATAATTTAGACACAACCCAACATGTGGCAGCTATGTAGATTAGCATATCCTGGCCAATAAAACCAGATTAAATACAGTTTTTCCATCATTTTATCACTTGAGCACCTTTGCTTATTGGCTGATACACAAGCAACTTTGGAGTTCAAGAGAAAAAGTTTTGCACCTGAAGGCAGTCATGAGTGAGTTCTGTTCCTCCAGCAGAACAACAGAGCACAACAATGTTAGTTGTGGTATATTTGGTAGCAAGAATGTCTCTGCTCTGGGATTGCTATGTGGGAATAGGCTGGACATCAGTTGGCAGATGGTCAGCAATTGCACAGTGCATCACTCATTTGTATATTCCATTATTACTGTTATTATCATTATTATTTTAATTTTAATTTCATTTCAATTATTAAATTGTTTTTATCTCGACCCACAAGTTTTCTCACTTTTACTCTTCTGATTCTCTCCCCTGTCCCACTGAGGGAGGGTGAGTGAGCAGCTGTGTGGTGTTTGGCTGCTGTCAGGTTAAAAACCACCACACCATTCCATCCCTCTCCTGCTGGAGACACAAGCCAGCAGGGACAAGACTTTGGACATGGAGCAGCAAGCAGCTGAGAGCAGGGGCCGGTGCTACAGAGCTCACTCTCTCCTGAGACTGCAGCAGACACGAGGAGCAGCAGAGATGATGAGCTACTGGGAAAGAGGGAATCCAAACAAGGAGGAAAGAAAACTGAGGGAAAGGAGGCTCAGACAGCTGCTGTCTTCTGAGCTGTGTTCCCCAAGATGTTATCAACAGCTTTCAGAGATGTCCTCTTAGAAATAATGCAGAGGTCACACATGAACATACCATCATTGCGAATCAGCGAAGAGAAGCAACACAAAGTGACTGTTTGTAACACTATGCCATCAAAATGGGTTATCACTAGTTTTCTCAGCTACAGGGGTTTTACAGGATATGTAGTGTACCTGCTTTGTCTCCATAATCAGTGTAAGCATATTAAATAGGGCAAAAACAACAGAGAAAAGGGCTAATTTAAAAACCCACAGAAGAGTACAGTTAAGTTTAAGACTTGGTCATCAGCCTACCTACTATTTTTATAGTCAAATTTGGTGCTTGAAGGAACAATAGGCTATTAAGGCTCAAAACACTAGGCTAACTTTTATTGCAGGAAAGCTGTAATTCCTACATACGTGTTAAAGAGACATCCTTAAGACCCAATTTCTTTGCTTAATTTATATCCTTAATGTTTACTTTAAGTACAGTCTTTGATGTACTTTTTATAACAGAAGACTATGAGTCTATGTCTATATTATATATTATATGAGTCTATGTCTGTATTATATAATACAACACAATGGTGTTGCAGTAGTGCAGATACTACCATTTATATGTTTTTGGCCTTGTCTGAACTAAAAATTTCTCTGTTATTACTAAAAATTTACAGTTCAACCAGGCTGAGGTTGCCAATTAGCATTTTGGGGTTGGGAGGAATTTGTTTGCTACCACTAGTTTGGGCATACAAGCTTTCAACACTTGGCTTACTTGGACAATTAAAAAAATGCCCTGAAGCCCAAGAGACAGTAGAACACAACTGAAGAGGAAAACAAGTCCAAGAAAGTAATTTACCAACTAGTGCCCATGCAAAAGCACATTTCTTTCAATACTTGATTTTTTCTATATTAAACTTTCTTCTCCGAGCTTTGGGGAAATGAGTTCAGAAGTGCAGTTGTAATAAAAAACTATTCTTGTAAGTCTTGTTTTTACATGGTTATTTTTGTTTCCTTTGAATGGGTGCTCAATGGAGGCAAAACATGTAAGAGCACTCATCTGCTGACAAGGATTACTGATGACAAAAGCAGTTAGAATGCATTGTCTTTGCACTGCTATGCAAACACAGAGTCCCATCATCCCAGCAAGTCAGATTCTACAATAATAAATGTTGCTATAAGTCGTTTGTTCATTACTGCATTTCAGTTAATTTAATTTTGGACAATACCATATATAAACTATTACTCCATTATACAGACAGCTCCCCTACCCAGTAAACTATCAACTGTGGAAACTGCTGCCTTTTCTCTGTATCTCAACAGACTAACACTTATTTAATTGGATTTTTTTTCCTGGACAGCTGAATCAAACCAGTTGAAGAGTGTTACTATTAGTAACACTGGCTTGGATAGCCAGTGGAAAATTGCTGTTGCTTTGTAGCTCAAGAAAATTCAAAGCAAGAGGAGTTATTTGCAATGTGTTATTAGTAAAAGCAAACTGTAGCCACCACTGAGATTGACAAATAGGAAATCATACTGTACTCATACAACTCACACGTTTGAAGACCCACCTCCTGCACCTGGTTTGTCCAACATTACGTCTTCTTGTGTCAAATTCAAAAGCTCATACCTAAAAAATTTAAGATACAAGCTTCAGTGACATGCACTTTGCTAAACCAGGAGTTACAGCCTACAGTTACAGCCTTGAGTTACCACTCAATGATCAGAAAAGAAATAAACAAACAAAAAAAACCACAGGGGACATCACAATCCCCAACATTAAATTCCAATTAACACCAAAGTATTAGAAGAACTCTTTGGAACTCTACTGATAAAGATATTTTTCATGCCTGACACCCATAGCCACCTGAGCCATAACATTTCATGGTAACATATTTCATTAGAATTATTTCTGAGGTCTAAGACATGCTTTGTGAGAAACAAAGGTCCAAATCAAAAATTTAACCTTTAAAAATGAAAATCTGAGAGCAGACATTTCCATTTCCCAAATACATCTAGTTTTATTCAAACTAGAACAACAAAAAAATTTTAAATTCTGGTATTTCTCACAGAGCTGAACTGATTTTTGAGCAGGTGGCAGCACTGCATAAATACCAAAATCTACACATAGTGTCTGATTTTAAGTGAGCCAAAAGGTAGATCTATACTTCTTCCTCTTTTCTGGTCACCTGCAAGCATTAGGCTGACAGAAACTGAACATTTACCTCTCAAATTTGAGAAATTAGCATCTATGCTAAAGGCAGCATGCACAGAGGCATGGGCTGTAACTACCACCAATTCTGAGCCTGACCACTGCAATCAGCAGATTCCTACCCACGTTGACAAGTCTTGGATCAGGCTCTACACCACTGAGCAACAGTCAAACGTCAGCTGTTACTCACAGAAGCTTCATTTGAAGTGTAAGTGCCCATCTGTGGTGTGAAACTTCACATCTGCCTGAAGAAAAGCACTGAACTATAAAAGGTAAATATCCACCCACTACCAAAGCTGCTCATCAGTCTGCCACAGTCGTACTGGATCTGAAAGTGCTCTGGAGCTCCAAGATCCAGCGCTCGGCATCCATGGATGCTGGCATCTCTCCCTGCATACCCTGAACTCAGGTTCAGTCCAGGCTCCCTTCCAATCCCACCTACCTTTGCAGAAAGTAATGCCAAGGATCTTCTAGGAAAGACACCAAGGCAAGAAAGAAGAAAAAGAGAAATTAAGCAGCCCAGAGTCTCATGTCCTCACTTTAAAGGCAGATGAAACGGCAGGAAACTGAGCCCTCCAGCAGTTTCTACATACATCTGAAGTCTCCCCTCATGTACACTACCTGATCTACCTCCAGACACACCAAGGACAGGCATCCAACTAAACCACAGGAACCAGTAGCTATTTTAGCTTCAAGCCTTCACTGGGAGATGCTATATACAGATATGGCCAAAGACACCTTGATACAACATTCCAGCAAGAAAAAAATAAAAGCACAAACTGAAATTTAGGCCAGGATCCTCAGACAGAATAAAAAAAATCCCTAAGTCAATGGCTTTCAATATGTATTACAGTCACAGAGATTGAAATAGCAAAAAGAGAGTCTGTCCATGATAAAAAGTCCATAATATTGAACAGATCTGTTCAGATCTCAGCCACCACTGTGGTGCTCTGCAGATGTGATAAGCTGAATTTATCAGAGTCAACATCAACTAAAAATTACTCCTTAGTACAGCAAAAGAATGCATCAGCAGAAATCAGTTCTGGAAATTCCTGAAGACAAAATGAAGCAGAGTGGAGCCAGCAGAAAACAGTGACTAATATAGGGACAAAAATGCAAAATTCCTTACTTTTTAATCACAAATCGGATCCGTTCCTTTGCTAGAAGTATCCTCTCAAGTCGGGGAATGCCGTATGTGGATGGTCGCCTGAAGGGAATTCCTTCTGGCAGCCCTTCAACATATAAGTCTTCCACATGTGACTGGAAGAGTGGGTATGGGATAGACACTGGACCTTTTGCTTTTATAGCTTGAGCTTTAAGAAAAAAGGAGGATAAAAACATTAGATTAGCTTAGGACCCTACTCAAATTATCTGTTTGATATCACTCTGAAAATCATTAAAATTAGCAGACAGGCAATAACCCCCTCAGCACATTTAAATGTGCAAGCATTCATATTTGTGGGGGTTTGTTTTTGTTTTATAGCAAAATCACTCTAATTCACAGTAAAGAAGCTGCAGACCTGTACACATATGCAGAGTCTCCTTTTTTCCCTTTACTTGGTAAACATTTAATAACAGAGACTGCACCTGTTACGTGAAGTTTCACAGCATTTTGGTTTTGTTTAATAGCACATTTTTAAAGATTAAATTATCTAGACTTAATTATAAAACAAGCTTGTTTCAGTTCATTAGCTCTGATTATTATTACTTGTCACTACTATTGGGTTACAAGAGTCATTAATGTCTTGGAGGAGGGGTACACAACCCTTCTTTTGAGTGAATTCCCAAAGCTTCAGCTTCAGTGTATTTTAGAAATCTAAGGAATCACTAGTGAAATAAACAATACACTTCTAACACTGTTGAAAAAAGCATGACCCTACTAATGAAATCTCTGAAGCAAATGAAAAGCAAGTAACAGATTCACTCACAACTGGAAAATAACCTCCAATGTACTTTTTTAGGACTGTAATCATATCAATACACCTACGAGGCTGGCAAATACTGGAGACTGGCATGATGGTTTGCAAACACCAAGAAGGATGATTTCTTTCTGCTCAAAAGTGTACGTTCATTTTGTAGGCTATGCAACAAGAATTCTCTATTACCATCTGACTGCTCTGCAAATAGTTTGTCACATTCTTTTGTTTTGCTATGGAAACTGGATGCAAAAAATTTGAGGAGAGAAAGGCCAAGCTAAGGCCAAATGAGAGTACAAAATGTGGGTGCCTAAGACAAGAGCGCACTGGAGCTCCAGGAAACCGACCACAACTGAAAACTAAAATCAAGTTTTGCACTTAGGTGCAAAACACAGACACACAATTTTGAAATTACTCTGCTCATCAAAAAAAAAAGCTACTTTCTCCAGTTTTAAGTCTTCTAACAATATTTAACCCTTTGGTGCTGTCAGTACTGGCATGCTCCTGGGCTAACAACAAGATACATGCCAAAAAGCTGTGATTTATGGTGTCAAAGGACTAGAGGCAACTGTTTGGAAAGGAGTGTAACACATACCATATTTTTTTTCAAACAGTTCTTCAACTTGCTTTCTCAAGTCTGTAATTCGCGCATTCCATTTCTCTGCAAAGAAAAGAGGGGGACATGTTAAGACTATAAACAAAACTGAGAATCTCTTCTAAAATCTACGTTACCTCTAACTGAAATATGCAGTGTGCTTTTACTGCTCACTTGCACATAGGTGTCTGTGGAGTACAGTACAGGCTATCCCTTAAACACAGGGATACATTCAGAGAGAAAAAGGAGAGAATAAAACGTTTGATATTACCTCCAAAACTTGTGGAGATGTTAAATCACATTTAAAAAAACCATAAACCAGCCTAAAGTAACTTCCAAAAATGGTTTCTCTTTGATGGCTTGGTCAGCAGCAATTAGTACCATCGGGGTAAAGCCAGTTTGCAGCTGCTCTTGATAGTTATCTAAATCTGGGTGCTGAGAAGCTTAATTAGCGAAGCTTGATAAAGCTTACAGTGAGTACATGAAGTTGTTTTGGCTCAGATCTGTACAACTATCTGGGTCAGGAGCCATCGTGCCATCCTCTACCTTAATCCAGTATTTCTCCAAGTCCTGATATTGCAAAACATGCCCATAAATCCTATTTCTGAAAGAAGATACAGGCTGCAAGACAGAAGTCATCCAAATCCAATCGTGTGTTCCACGGAGAGCTGGATTAAACGGCAGAATTTTAACATCTAATTTTCTGCTTGTGACAGAGAGCACATGTTTTCACAGCTTTTTGTACTTCTCAATGCTTTTAGGGAAATGCCACAACTCTTTTGTAGATGGTACCAGATGCTGGCTGGCCTTTTAAGAACGAGTTAATAAGCAAGCGTACTTACAGCTTATTTCTTACACCAAAGACTTGAATCTAGTAACTACAGAGGTCAAAAAATGAGGCCATTCAAGCTATTACATTTCCAGTTGTCAAAAAGTCCTTATATCACACAAGAGGGGATTGAATTTTGAATCCGTATCAAAACGGGTTTAAATATTCATTCTCAGACCAATGTACACAACTTTGGTAGCCATGTTTAAGCTTCTATTTTTTTCATGTAATTTCATGGATATCAAGAGGACACCACGCTTCAGATGTGGGCAAGAATAAGACCTTGTTTAGAGGGGAAAGGCTGTTTTGGCATGCTGCCTTGCATCCACACAAACTCTTCATTCTAGTTACCCGGCATATCACCTACATCAATTTGTTTATATTTTGAAATAACATCCTTGTGACTAAATCTATATAAATCTAGCAAAAGCTTCTACAGTATTAACTGCTCAATCTTCTCCTCTCCTAATGTTGACATTATGTTCTCCTGACCCAACCAAAACTAACTAATGCTATTTGTGGAACTGTCTACTAGTATTAATGATCTTTTGAGATTAGAGCTCTCAACAATGTTTTATTAATTTTCACTGAAAGCAGCATGAAATAACATGTTTCACGCAAAACAGATGTCAGAAGAGGTTCCATGGGGATTTTTCAATTGACCTCAAATCACAGCGTTCCTAATAAACACTTCAAACACTGTGCCAAAGGACATATTCCTGATTGTGCAGAACCTTATAGAAGCATACAGATTTATGGGATATCTGCCCAGAAACCAAACCAAAACAAGAAATAAAGGAGAGATATGGGATTGCAACAAATCACATGGCAAGTATCTTAAACCAGAATAGCTACAGCGTGTGCATGCATTTCTGCAGTGAGAACTCTACATAAGGTATTATGAAAGGACTATCAAAAAGACCCTGACTTTTTGTGTGTCCACAGGGATCAAGGCAGGCTGCTTTGCATACAGAGTCCTTTGGTTAACTTCCTAAACATAGCTCCCTTCAGCACACAGAATGTATTGAGAAAGATCAGCTGCTAAACAAGCTCTTGATCTCAGGTTGGCCATAATTCAGTACACTAATGAATTCAGTCTGATCAGCTTGCCCCCAAAAAATCTAAGATTTTTAAATGAATACTCGCACTGGTGTGTCTCACTCCTGCAGTGTGTCTAATATCTTCCAATAAAACAAAGCAGAGAGATAAAATAATCTTTAATTTTTATCTTACCAAAATTGAACTCTCTCACTTTTCTTCTCCCAGTATTGGCAGCTTCATTAGCTGACTCAGTGTTCTTCATTTTCTTGTTAGGGGGCAAGTATTCATCATCATCTTAAAGAAACATAAAAATATCACTGTTTTCGTGTCCAGAGAACTCATGTGCAACGTTGGAACTGCTCTGAATTTCAAGCTCTAATGCAAGTATTGAACTGTGCTTTATCAAGGAATCAAATTTGGCAACTAATTACTGATCTGAGTAACTTTAGAAAGTTATTGGCCTGTCTAGGAACAATTTGCTAAGAGAGCCAGCATAAGGCAGAAGACAGCAAAAAGCAAGGTTTCTTCTGTACTTCCTAAGGAAACCAATATTGTGTTCTGAAACACGACTGGACATCTCAAGATCATAAAATGACCATGCAACAGCAGAAGAAATTGGGAAATTGTGCAGACATAGACTACAATTTTATCCAATTGGAGGTATCCTTTCACTATTAAGTCTTGAAACACAATACCTAAGTTTTATCTTGAAGAGTTTACAGGTGCTAAAACCAGTTTCAAACTAATGTAAAACTGATGGATGTAACAGAAGTTCATTTAACAGGTCAGCCCTATCTCAAACACACAGAGGGGGAAAATTGCAAACCCCAGGGTAGTTTTCAGTGAGCTGCTACTCAGCCAGACACTTCCCAGTCCAAAACACTATCTTGCCTACCAGTTAGTGAGTTCTTAAGACTCTCCAATTACCAATATCTACAACCTTAGAGAAAATAAATGGTTAAAGCAAAGAAAATTAAAGTTAAGTTCACATACAGAACAGCATCTGCCCAGGTCAGCAGGACTATAGTTTATTTAGGAAGAATAATATCACATATTGACATCTCTTGCACCTATGCAGTTGTACTATATTCTCCTAGATAAAACCAAAGCATTTTTACTTTTGTGGTAAGGTCTTTACAGAGCCACAGAACTTAATGACTATTCTCTTAGTATCTTTTCTGTTGAGGTAATGTAAGAATTATTTTACTCCTGGATTATAAAAAGGTGAAAGTAATGCCAGAAGTGCTAACCTTGTCCTAAAATACATTGCCTAATTTCTAAATAGTTAACTTGGTGGTCTTAATCATACCCATTCCAGAAGCAAGCACTGAAAAAGCCAATCTCAGAAATGTTTTAAAGCTGTTCCATGACAAGTAATTCACAAATACGTGAAATACAATTCACCTCCAGACAACATCCGAGCATGAAAACAACATGGATAATGGCCTTAGTGCCATTTAATGACAAAGGGAGGTGGTAAGTATAAAGGTTTCCATCTCATATTTATCAAAATTAGACAAATAAACTGAAGCTTCACTTATACCACCTATAACACATCATTTCTGTTATGATACAATTCTTCCCAGAAGCTTGTGTTAACTAGAAATTGCATATAACTACAGTGTGCTTATAAAACAACACGTTCTTCAAAATGAATGTTGTAAAATCTTTTAAAAATCTAAATTAATGACTTAAATAATGAGCATTCTTCATTACCAATGCTCTAAAACATGTGAAAGATGCAGATCTCTGTCATACATCATTTCAAAACCAGCCTAGCAAGCCCAATATGCTTCAGTATACTGTGCTTTTACAGAACTTCTGGACCAGATATGTTTACCAAGCAGTGCCCGATGCAGACTTCAATGAACACTGGCATATAATCCTGTTTACTCAGTTCCATGTAATGCAGGCACTGTAAAACATTTTTTGGAGCTAAAAATGCCCAGTGGACTGAAATTAATGAACCAGAGAACTAACCTTCAATGGTGACTTCGACCTCGGGATCCTCACTTGTTTCTGAAGTAGCATGCTGGGAGGAATCTGAAGGGGGAAAACAGGTTGTTGAAAGATGGACACAGAAAAGATTTTTACCTGAACACTCAGTGATTTTGTATTAAACACTTGTCAGAGAAGCCCCCTGGCTCACTGAAACATTTTATATTCACACCATGTAACAAAAAACAGAAGCAAAGATATTTTACCATAAGCCTTTAAGCAATTCTAGACAAGGGTAAGGAGGGGGGGATTATACTTGCTAAATTGCGTGTGCAGCAGTGCAAAGTTGGCGTTAATGACAGCAGGAAATTCCTTATTCTTGGCTTAATAGGATTAATACAATCATAAATATTTTTCCCTTTGTTATCAAGGATTACTGAAAATATAAACAAAGGCTGCGTGCCCCTACAGATCTATTTCTTTACCATTTATACAGCCTCAGAGTTGTTGGACTATAATGATTTCTTTAACAGGCTGCAAGACCAGAGGAAAATTCATAATCACAATGCTTTCATTGGGGTGGTCTGCACCAACATAATAAATAGGATTAGGCCTATCAGTACTTGGTGGGAGAAAAAGCAATTTGCATTTAACTGCAGTAAAGTTAAAAAAGTGAAGCTAATTATATTGAAAACTAGTTCAAAACTAAGGAGCAGTCTATGAAGGAATATAATTGAATTATTCTGGCAGAGTAATGTTGTGCTTCTGCATTCTGAAGAGTATTTTCTTTCAGATCTCTGTAAGGTGGAAGTATGGTATCACTTTGGGAGCAAGTCTGAAGGAATCTCCCTTTTCCACAGCTCTTCACATGATGTTGTGTCTAGTAGAGATACAGGAGAGATTCAGCAGTATCTACTGAGACACCTTAATCAGAGTGTAGTCCAACTATGTCAATATATCATCTAGTTAATGGAAAACACAGTATGATGTTTTGATACAATTCTAAGTAGATAACTAGCAAATGCAAAGCACCACAAAAGGAAAGAATTAGGATGAAATGGTCTTTTAGTAGATGTGAACATCAAGTTTCGTCATAAAAAGAACTATCCCACCAACTAATCATTTAGAAACTTTTTTGAGAGCATCAAAAAAAATGAAAGAAATATTTTTTTTTTTTAAATTTAGAACAATCAAAGACTGGTAAATGGTCCACCTAGTGCCATCGTTTCAAACATTTCTATAAAAAATATCCAACGATGTTAAGTAATACTCATGAAAAACATTTTGTATCTCTAACCTTCTACTGGTATTTCCACATCTGTTCCTTCTCCGCAGTCAGAACCCTGGTGGCTTCCTTTAGATAAAAATAAAGTAAAAAAACATATCATAATTAAAATACAAAAGGAACTTAAACAGACTATTTAAAGCAAGCACTCTTGCAAGTGAAAAATCCAGAACTATAATGTTCACATGAACAAAAACCAGAAGGCTCAATTTCTGAATCTTAAATTCATGACAGCAGTACTCTAACATTATAAATAAATTCACAGGTTGAAATGCAGATTAGTATTTTATAGTGTTTGCAAATGGACAAACCAGTATTTTTAAATACAGACTGTAAGAAGCTGAAAAAAAAAAGTATTATTTTAAAGTAAATTTATTTCAGATATTGTTCAGATACAGTAAGGAACTCCTTCCACTAAACACAGACTTTCCACGTACTTTGTTCTGTATGTAGCTATTCACCTCGCATGCAGCTGAAGAAATTATCAAGTTGTACTCATAATGCACAAGCAGAAGTTTATTAAACTTTATAACCAATTATGAAACAGACTGAATTTCACAAGAAACATTGACACAAATTACTAGGGCTTTAGTAATCAACCTAATGTTCCTTTGCAAATTTAGAACCGAAAGAAGATTCCCTTCTATATGTCTCTCTACCTGGACACCTGAAAATTACAGCAACAGACATTTTCATTTCTGTTGAAGTTTAAGTTCCAGCACCCTAACTCTTACAAATCAAAGCAGTAGAGCTCTGGGGAGTAAAACTCACACATTCAATCTCCAAAACAGATGTGAAAAAAATACAATTAAAAGATCTACCTGTGTAGTTTCTTGCAAGAGCAATTCTTTCATCCATCTCTGATGTTTCAGCAGGGCCTGCTTGGGAATAAAGAGAACAGCTTTTAAATTGTGTCTCACAACACATTTTTCCAGTTCATAGTGGAATTTGCCAAATAACTCTTCACTGCATATATCATATGCTCATTTCATACTTTTTGTAAAGTTGAACTTAGGAAAGACTTTGTGAAATATTAAAAATCTATAAATCCTTACTCCTGCAGTTCATCAGAATAAAAATGTTGAGGAGCTAATGGCAGGGGTGTGCATTTCTTGGACTACTGAACAGCCAGAGACTCATGCAGAACAGCAGGTTTTCCATTTTTTTGGTGTTAATAAACTGATTTTAAAACATGAAATCTTGATGGTTCTGCCTTTTTTCAATGAATTTTCAATCAGCTAAAATCTTTTTTCCTCTTTGTTACAATTTGTATTCCTAGGGAGTCCTTTTTTGACTTTAAAATTTCTACCTACATTACACAGACCAATTCAGAGAGATTAAAGTCTTTACGACACATCCAGGTCGTTTGCTTTTCATCCAAACAGAACAGCTCTTTTGACGGCTATATGAGGACTGCTTTAAAAAGGCTGCTGCAGAAAGCAGCACAAAAAACAGCTCTTAAAAGATTAAATTAACACCCTTAAAAATTGGCACTCCTGCAGTTACACTGAAAGAGTGAACTGCTTACAGCACAAATGGCTTCACAATGAGCAAGAGATCATTCTATACCACAGAAATAGCACAGGTAGAGAAAACTAGCCTCTATGTGGCATATAGGAATGTATAGGACTAACCAGAACTGAAGGATTTGGGACTAATTGTTCTGTACAAACCAAATCATTTCTGTGTTCATTTGCAAAAGGAACCTGCAGAAGATCATATAGCTCCCTGGAAATTAGGGCCATTTAGATTTAGATTTAAAAGTACATCAACAACTCATATTAATAGCTTCACAACAGAAAAAGCTACTGTTGACTAATAAGGCAAGTGAAATATTTTAAACACATTATTTCCTATACACAGTAAGAAAAGATCCAAACGACTGTTGTGACCACCAGACTTAATATTTCAGTCAAGTGAAAGTACATATACAGTATCAAATTCTACGAGTTAGTAAATAAAATTAATATTTAGGGACTTTTTTTTTTTTTTTTTTTTTTTAGAAAAACGTGATTATTAGCTGGTTGCAATAATGTTAGTTTGAGATCACTCTGCCCAATTTGATTGCTCAGATTTTCCAAGGGGTTTTAAGTTAACAGGATTTCAAGTGAGGAAGCAACACGAGGTTCTTTGTTTTACATGCATTTCTTCCAGCAAGTGCTGCTTTAACCTGCTCCTGCCACTTTTTCCTCACTGGGGGTGGTGGTTGTGTCTTTTCTTATTTGTCTTCAACTTAGAGGAGCTCCCTGATTTGGTTCTAAACACAGCTCCAGACAGAGTGGTACTGGCACAGCTGAGACCAAAGTGCAAAGATGAGGAAAAGCGTTGGTGAAGGCAAGGAGCAAGGCAGAAGCCAGAGGCACTGCTGCTGCTCTAGGCCACAGGAGAAGAAATTCTCATCAAAAGAGTGTGATTTGCAACTGTTATGGGCGAGTGGGAATAGAACACAGCCTCCCTTGGTGTGCTGGAAAACATCTCCATGGACTAAATTTACTTTTCTTTTAAGAATAATAAGTATATTGAGTGTATGCAGGCAGATGGGAGTGTCATTTCCTAAGAACCCTTCTGAACATGCAGTGATTATAACTCATAACACACTGACACACAGAAGCATGCACCCATTATAAGCAAATATCACATTTTTGTGTTTATTCCTTAATTCATAAATCCTGACAGGATTGTTTTACCTACATATTCTGAAATAGTCCCTATATTGCATTATCTTCATGCCAAATATATGCTGTGACACAAATGAAAAAAAGGAAAAATAGGAGTCTTTGACATGTTCAAATGTGAATAAAGATTGTCTAGTTAGAAAGATACACTTACTAGGCTTAAAGCCCCTGGGATTAAACACAGAGAATTCAATCCCCTCATCTTTAATGTCAATAAAACATACAGTAAATGTAGTAAACCCATCAAATTTTTTAAGTGACCCACACAAATCATTTTACGAAACTTTAAGCTTTTTTTTTTTCCATATTTCTGAAGCTTTGACAAAGGAAAAAACAGTATGAGAAAATTGCTTCAGAAATCAAAAAGTGCAAAACAATATATTCTGCTAGTTTAATTTACTAAAGACTAGAAAATCAAATTTAAAAGAATTCTGAAAGTTCTACTACCAGGAGATAATAAAAAAGAGCAGATACATTTCCACTTTACTGCATTCATGCACGTGACAAGCAGATACATACACATCATATTACTAAGCAAAACAAAAACCAAGCACAGCAGCAAAACCATTTACTTACACGAAGTTCAAATCCCTCAGCCTCACAGTTCCTAACGGATTATGTCCTGACTACACAGCCAAACCTGTCCACTTGGCAGAAGCCACGGATTTATCTCACGGATTATCATTGTCAGCGATGCTCATTTTTTTGGTCTTCTTTTTGCTACCCAGATGGCAGCAAATTGAATAATATGTAATTACCAGGGTAATATCAGAATGGTTTTAGGAAGCACAACATCATGCTTTCTGTTTTCTCAATATATCCTCTGGAATTTCTTGGTTTAAGATAGTTTTTACATGCTTACATTGCAGAGGTCAGAGTACTGTCAGTCTAGCTTTACAGTTTTAGCCCCACTAAAATGGACATTACTTCTAGTATTGCAGGAATTCTCCAAAGGAGAAATATTTTGTTGTTAGAGACACATTAAAAGATATTCATGAGTTTCAATGTTCTGGAGTGAGAATAAAAGCACAGTTTACAAACCCATTTTGGGCTTTTTTTCCCCAGCAGAAGGTATTTTCAATTTCATTTGGTTTTGGGTGAATGTCCTAAATTTTAACTGCCTCACTCCAACATTTCCTGAAATTCCAAAACTGATTGCACTGTTCAACCACATGGTGCTTTAGGGAGAAGAAATGTTAGGCAATTGTTCACTCACTCTAAGTGGTTTATAAGCTGAACCAGTCAGTTCATTAGACAACAGTTTATAAGCTGAACCAGTCAATTTACAGGATACACTGTTTACAGTCTTCCTGCTGCTTCCAATTCTTTGTTTTAACTTTGAGGCATCAGCGGTAACTGAAGACTTGCATCCACAAAATTCATGGGATAACGTGCCTCTTTCAGGAAACGTTTGGTCTTTAGTCAGCAAGTTACTCAGTCCTGTGAGGGCTGTGTCTCCAAAAAGCCTTGTTTTACTCTGCTGATGATTTAAGATGGTACATATCCCTGAGGAATTTTCTGCTTCTTTGGAAGCAGGAATTCCCCTGCTTCTTTGTAAATTGGGGAATAAAAATAAATGTATAGCTCTTAATTCTCTTCTCTTAATTGATTCAGAGCTGCTCTCATTCTGGCACTGATGGTATTCTGGTCTCATTTTTTTTCCAAGAAAAGATGTCACAATAGCCTGGGTCTGTGACAGCCTTCTAGTAAGAAGCCAAGATGTGTGTCTATGTGTTACATTTAGGCATCAGCTGGACAGTCCCCTGAATGCAAGGAAGCTGATATAGAAGTGAGGAAGATTTATAGGCACAGAGATGTATTTGCATTAACACATGTGGTGGTTTGGGTGGATTCACCCTTTTGCTTGCAGCTTGCAGCCAAACACAGCCTGCTCTATCACCCTCCCCGCCCCCCCCTCACCCAGGGAGTAGGGGAGAGAATTTGGAAAGAAGGGCAAGGACTCACGGGTTGAGATAAAAACTATTTACTAATTAAAAGAAAATGATAATGATAACAACAGTGATAACAGACTATACAAATGAGTGATACACAGTGCTCACCGCCCGCTGACCAATGCCCGGCCTGTGCCAGCTAACGATCCCGGAGCTGAGATGGTCCCGAACCGAAACCCCGGAAGAGTGATCCCGAGCGATGCCCAAGAGAAGTACCCCGTCTTCCGGTCAGCCCTGGTTAATATACTGACATGACGTGATATGATATGGAATATTTCATTGGCACAACCAGATGCCAGTTTTGGGTTTTGCTATTCACTGTGCTTCCCCCCTCCCAGTCCTAATGCAGCTGCGAAGCAGCCAAACACCGTGGCCTTGAGCTCCAGCAGCAACTAAAAAAAAACATCAGTATTGTCATCAGTGTTCTTCTCGTGATATGTCTGAACTGAAACACTGCAAGTAAAACACAGCTATTCTAATTACTAAAAAGAAAATTAACTCTATCCTAGCAAAACCAGGACAACACAGTACAGAACACCCACCCTGCTACTTGGCTTTAGGATCAGGCCTTGCACATACCCAGCTGGTCTGGAGCTCAGGCTGAAATGAACGCTGGTCCCTCTGCAACAGCGATGAAGAGAGATCTATTCTCACAGCATAGCAATATGCTTAATCTCAGAGTACAAACCACACTTCAGGGACTAAACCACATTTCAGCCAGTAAACTAAGAAACAGCATTGTGACCAACGTTTCTTTTCCTAAGAGCCATAATAACTGGTACTTAGAGATAAGGTGTATGCAGGAATATTAACTATGATAGCTGGAAGGCTCCAGTATGTGTTATTTAGTCCTGCAGATCTCTGCTCAGTCCTTTTCCTCATTTAGTCAACAGTCAAAATCTGGACCTTTCTTCCAGAACAGGTTGTCTTTGGTGTCACCCAAAGCATTTAACACTGCAGTGACCTTCATATTTGTCTGGGATACTGGAAATAAAACACCCACTGCCATACTGCTAGTGCCCACTGATGGAAAACTGTCCCTAATATGCTGTCAAAACACCCACATGAAGCTTTTGATGGCTAAAGTTTCTATTTCTCAGTCTTCTTACTGTGTACTGCTAAAATATTTCTAAATTTAGTAATTCAGTATTAACTCATGGCAACATCCAAATGCTGCAACCTACTACAAGATAATAAGAGATTAAATGAACATCCACACCTACAGATATAATGTTCCCCCTGTTTGATTAACAGGAGAGTTTTGTGTGTCACTGAGGCACACAGCACTTTGGTCAGAATTACAGATTTGTGAGAGGGAACAAACACTCAATAAAAAACAATAACCGTGAAATTTCATCAGTAAATCATTTTCTCCAGGTAGCCCCAAGCAGATTGCTGCTCTCTAACAGTTAAGTTGTTTCTTCTCACAAATCAACAAGCCTGGCTTTTGCTGTATTTTTAGTAAGAACTATGACCCTAACCATTTTATTTTGCAGCACGTCTGTACAAATGCAATGCTTGGGCAGACGTGTGTCATCCCTCAGGAGCACACCTCAGGATAACTGTACTTCTCTAAGGTTCACTTCTCTGAACAGCACCACCATGTAGACACAAACCCCTATATGCCTCTTGAATTTATAGTTCTCTGCATTTTGTACAACCTTTGATGAATCCAAGCAGTAGCAACTTGAAGAAACGAAGGTGAAGCTGCTTTACTCCAAGTAAGGGGGCATGACTTGACATGCTAACATCTCTTTTAGCTCAGAGCATCCCATTTTTACCAGTACATTCAGTTTTACCTTGTTTTAAATGCAAGTTTGGAGGACTACACTGGGGATGGGGAAAGAAGGAGTTATATTAATTGTGCCCCACTTAATTTGAAAAAAAGATGCATCTTCACCAATCAGAAGATTTAAATTCAGAGGTCTGTAAAAGACAAGGGAAATTTTCCCCCCAAATCCGCATTGCTTAGACTTCACTATGGAAGGATATTGTAACTATGGGATTTTTTTAGCTCAGACAAACATGTTGCAGCACAATGGGTGACTATTTTGTAAGGAAGTGATTTCAGTACCGACTCCCTTCAAACAGCATTGGATTACGCTTCAGCCAAATTCTGACATTGGTTTTATTCATGAAATGGAAAGCTACAAGGGGCTGAAAAGCAAAAGAGATGACAGGACTTGGCTTTGGAAGGAACAATGATCAGGTTGTCTCCAAAAAAGTATCTATTTTTACAACATTATAGTGTGCCTGTAAACCCCTCCTGTACCCTGAGGCTAGGCAATGTACAAATACAAAGAAAAGATAATCCTAAAACCAGAGAAATCACCTGAATTCTAAACCCAAGTGGTGACATTTGCTATGCCGTACAGTGAAGAGCTCTCTGAACAGCGTTCGTACATTGCCTGAGACGTGCAGTATGAAAATATTGATTCTACAATCCTGTAGTTTATTAAGGCACACTAGAAAATAATCTCAAGCTTTGTGTCTAAACACACAAAAATGTTATCTCAATAATATGTAACATTACAAAATGAAAGGACGTGGTATTGCACTTCATTGTTGAACATGCAGCTGTCCTTCAGAGATGTGTGGCAGCTTGCCTGTCTTCCTTTGTATTGCTCAATTAACCTAAAGACAAATGCAAGTAGGCTGAAATATAAAAATAACTAGAATTCTAAATTTATTATTGCCATTGATAATCTGGACTTCTTAATTACTATTCATTTCAACCTACAGAAATAATGGGGGGTTTTTTTCCACTCCTAGTTGAGGTTATCATGCAGTATTAACTAGATACATAGAGATGAGGCAAAGCAACTGAGAGATGCCTTAAAATACGCAGAGCCCAAGCCACAGACATCACAAATGCTGTTACACTTTGTCTGAATAAATAAACTTTTCAATATAATTTTGACACATATTGGTCATTCCATACAAGAAAAGTGATCAATACACTATAAAAGTTACAGAAACTTTAAACTAAAGAAAAGATTCAAGCAGTGTTCTGGACTTCATCATTATTATGATTTATTTCCTGTTCAAAGAGGTCACTGGAATTAGACTGTGCATACTGGACCCTCAGAAAAAAAAATTAAGCCGTTCAAAAGATTCCTGTAATTTCTCCTTCAGTCCAAACACACATATGGGTGTGCTGAAGTTGTACTTTAGCTGTTTTGGTAATTCTTCAGAATAACTTAAACAATAGCCAGCATGTACCTTAACAGAGCTAAGTAACTGCACATTTAATGACCAATAATAACTAAAAAGAGAGGCACAGAGAGAGCAACACTTAAGCACTCACCCTTTCATGACATAAACACATATGAAAGTTAGTATCATTACCTGGAATATTATATTGATAGTAGTCAGGATCAACTGATTCCTCCTTCACCGCTACTTTTGTCATTTCCAAAGAAACTCCTGTAGAAGCAACAAAAGAATCAAGTATGAAAACTAGTAATAACCAGATTCTTTAAAAAAATCAAACCAAAACACCCACCAAGATCCTAGCTAGTCTCCATTAAAAAAAAAAAATATATATTTCTCAGATGCTGAGACACTAAAAAATTGTTGAGCTAAAACAATGGTAACAGCAGGTAACAACCTGCTGGTTTCTTATGTTTCAGTTTGGTCACCATCAGAAGGGATTCATCATTACATGCTTCCCTACAAACTAGGCATCCTTGCAAATGCTATCTCATATCTGAAGAATTAAAAATAAATAAATAATTAAAAAAGGTCTCCTTCCTTCTTACCCACTAGCACAGCCAAAAAAATAAATATGTTTTACCACTTGTCATGCTGAAAGTACTTCTAGATCTACTTCTGCTCACTCCTCTGTACAGACAAGTTCAGGTACAGTCTGCATCAAACTGTGCTGCTGATGGAGCAACACCAAAGGTCTTCAACTGCTCTTGGCTTCCTTCGAGTGAACCATCCCCTCCATAAGCCTCCACAGCATTCCCTAAAATGTTTTCAAAACATTCTGACAAAAGGAGAATTTCTTAAAATGGCTAGAAAGCAGCACAGGAAAGAGTCTGGGAGTGACCTGACAAAAAGCTGAAGTGAACTCTTTGTGTACTTTAAGATAAATATTGGCCACAAAGGATTCCTGAACCACAAGTTTAAAGCTGTGAAGCACAAAGAACTAGAGCAAAAAACTGAACTAACTATAAAAACTTAATTCTTCTACAAAATGCTGAGCACTGTAGCCCAGCCCAACAACAAGGAAAGCCATCAGCTTATCTCTAAGCACACCTGCCATCTCATGGGCTTTAATGGGATTATTCACGCCTTCATCACAAAGCATCCACTTAAGCATTGAAAGATCATGTCCAACCTACAGGAGAATTTAGGAATGCTTGGGCATTTTTTTAACAATCAGTAACACATTTTGCTATTTTTTCCCATTTGAGCTAGAAAATGGACGTTCTGTCATTTTCAATTTTTTTGGAATATTAACAAATAAACCAAGTTTTTCTCTCCCCATTAGGGATAAAGTGATCTTGAGTTAGGAAAAAAAAAAGAGGTTTCTTCTTCTCCATTTAAAACTAAACTATTTACAAAGATAAATTATTATAGTCTACAAAATTTTACAAATCTCCTTCTAGAAATGGAAACATTTGGCCAAAGTTAAATACTTGATAAAAACGCCAATTGAAAAGTGGGCATTTTTAAGGAAAGAAAAAATTTTCTTTCCCACGAAGAATGTCTTTTTGCTATTTTTTTTTCCTCGAAGCTCCTATCCTTGCTTAAATTCTGCCTTTTGAACAGAAACTAATTGTTTGGTGGGTTTTTTTGCAATAAAGGCAAAATTTTCTACATACCAGAATCCTCATTTGGTTCTGTTTTCACTTGAACAGGAGGACAACTACAAAAATAAACAAATCAAGCAAATTGACATTATAAACACCAAATATTTTACTGTCTAGTAAAATCAACATCCCAGCATTTTTTTCCAACCAGGAACACAACAGTAAAACTCCCTGTATCTTAAGCTTAACTGATTTGTATCAAGGGAATTTCCAGGAATCTCCTAACTCTACATTTTCAGGACATACACAGTATTCAAAGCATGTTTACCATTTAATGAGAAGCAAACTCAGAAGCACAGAAACACGTGCCATTTTGCTCCCTGTTTTGATATTAACCTATTTTTTTTATTTACTCCAGATATAATATCTTCATTTACTAACCAAAAAAAAAAAAAAAAATCAATTTTGGAGGGCAAAGGAAGCAACATTACCTCTGTTCCCCATTGTTGCTGTATCATAAAACATGACAAACCTATCCCTGATTGACAGACTGTGAATTAAGAACACTCACTGGCCTCATGAAAGCGAAGGGAAACTGCATCTGTTTAATTCCAGTTTCCCCACAAAAAAGAGAGAAAATTCAGCTTCATGCTTTTTATAATCCCAGGCAAGCAAAAGTTATCCACAGGTCAACTGGACAGAAAAAGCACTTTAAGAGACAGATAAACTATATGAAAATACATAGTTGATACAAAAAAACTACATTATTTCAAATTCACCTTCCACCTGGAGGTACAACTGAATGTGAAGGATCTGTCGTATGAGCTCCTGAAAGTTAAAAGACAATCTTTGAATTTCTTGTACTCCATTTACCTTAAATACAAATTGAAAATGTAACACTGCATCAAAAACCTGTTCACATTTTACAAGCACATGTGCATATTTTCTGTATTCACAGATATGAGGGCTCGTTACACTGCTTTATTAATCTATAAAGCAACATCAACATAAAATTACTTCCAATGTGTGTATCACCAGGCTTTTCACTGCTCTCTTTCATGATGCTCAGTGAAAATCTTGGGAAACAAAGGTAAACAAATCTTTCACCCAAACTCTGCTAAAACAGATAGCTGTACAGAGATTCAGCTTAGTCCTGAATTACTGCTAGACACAAATAAATTATGCTTTTAGAACGTCGTTTATCACACTGAAAAGCTGCCTTGCTTTTTCAATAGAAATGTACTATTACCAGAATTTCTGCCACTTCCCACTCTCTAGTCTTCTTACTGGGCACAGGCAAGACATTTCTAATTTTACTAATCCAGCATCAACTTCTGGTTGTTTCACCTGAGAAAGTGAAACTTTTCTTTTTTGATTACATTCCTCTTGAGTTTGC
This sequence comes from Antrostomus carolinensis, assembly GCF_000700745.2. NCBI lineage: Eukaryota > Metazoa > Chordata > Aves > Caprimulgiformes > Caprimulgidae > Antrostomus > Antrostomus carolinensis. The sequence goes on from NW_010331731.1 coordinate 57,698, forward strand.
TTCAAATCCTCACATACACAAATTTTGCAAGTAAAGCATCATGATCCCACCAAACGAACAGGAGAAGGGATTTCTTCTAAGCTAGAAGTAAATCTTTGTGGAGTTTTAAAATACTCACTCTAGCTCAAGATTTTTTAATATAGAGAGGCTTTCATGGGAACCACAACACTTAGCCATTTCAGAAGACTAAATCAATTTTTAACATGAAATATAAATACCAAAATCAGCTATGTATTGGAACAAAGAGCACAAAGTCTTGGCATCTTCTAAAAATGCAATGCAGTCCTCCATCAGTTCAATTCTCCCTTCCCTAGGCTACTATCCAATCCACATTACAGTCTAATTCAGTAAAGGGATGAAGGATGCAGTAGAACAAATTTTATCCCTAATTAGTTGCTCCTGGTAGAAAGCATAAAGGAAGACGTTATGGTTCTGTAAGTAAGGCAATTCAAAGTCTAGGAATTTCTGCACAATTTGCCACTTTCCATATGACCAAATCTTGCACCTATACTGCAATCTAAAATTAAAATTCTGATCTGTTTCTGTTTAGTCTGAGTAAGCAGTAACTTACCTAGGTGTTTCTTTGGCTCTAGGAAAGGCCTGTGTGGAAATATGAAAAGAAAAACCCACAGTTTTAGCAAAAACATCATTATTTACTTGGTCATGTAACATTAAAGAACAAACACTCCCATTCAACAGAAACAGGGTGCAGTGTATTTAATTAAACAGTAAAACTAATTGGACTTAATTTAAGCACAAAACCAAGGTACACAGACCATCAAAAGAACGTGCAAATAACCTTTTGATGATAAATGAGATCCCTGACTTGTTTTCCAAAATCCATTTCAGGGTTGAAACATTGTAATTGGATGGATGTTTAAATGCAAGTCCTTTGGGCAGGCCCTGCACTACCACAGCAGACTGGTCCCTCTGAATCTTCTCATATGGCACGGGGACCACTGTTGACTTCCCTAAAGCTTTACCTAGAAAATAAATTTAAAAAAAAATTAAAAATGGAGCCTGTTTTGAGGTCAAGAGTACTCAAATTAGCAAAAGAATGAGTCCTTCATAAAACTTTTTACTTTGGAGAGCACTGGAGAGAAGGAAAATTTCTACAGGAAACCAAGTAGTGCTCATATTATCATGCACTGGAACCCACTTAGATACAGAGGCGTTCTTGAAAGAAAGCTAAATGGGCTGTGGTGTGCAGTAATCTCCAATCACACCCCACAGAACACATCGAGGAAACTATCCAATATATGTGTATGTTTTAGAATCAGCTCCTAAAAGTTAAACTTACCACCTTGAGAGCTGTATAACTGGAAGGCTAAGATCATACAGTACTTTCCTCCCAACTGGAATGAAAATTTAGAAATCCAGAACAGCTGGTTTGGAGAATTTAAAGCACTCACCATAGCAAAAGCAGAAAAAGTCCTCCACAGACTTCCTGAGAGCTTCCAGTTCCACCAGATCCACTGTCAGTCTGTTTGCAGCTTGCACAGTCTTTGTTTTCTGCAGCTCTGCAGCCTTCTCCTGCTCTGTAACACCTGGCAGTTATTTACAAAAATAAGAAAAAAATAAAATAAGAAGTTATTAAAACCTGCAGTACCTAGTCCCTCCAGTTTAGACTATATAGACTCTTGGAAAGGATTCCTGCCAGAAAAATCATAAGAACTTATTTGTCTTAGAAGCAAAAGCACTTTTTTATGTACATTGGCAACGAGTAAATTTAAATTAACACCAAAATTAGTATATCCTCCTTACAACATTTGTAAGCATCACCCTCTGAGGTGTAAGAATGATGAATTAAGAGACACATCCACATAGGCTTTTTTTAGGGATGAAAAGGTAGAAAACACTATTAATCTCAGGAGAGGATAATACAGTAGCAATAAAATGCAAAATTGCCAAGAAAAGAAGGACAGTCACCAGGGAAAAGTTAAAATGCCTGCATGAAGGGTCCCAGAGCTCCCTGGTGCTACGTATGATGTCTCATGCAGCAGTCATAGAATCATAGAATAGATTGGGTTG